>NW_021620582.1:2282296-2285751 GCF_004785775.1 Grammomys surdaster
TCCTCTGTTGCATGGGGGTCCCCGGGGATGGAACTCAGATCGTCAGACTTGAGGGTAAGCACCTTTACCTGCGTCCTCTGTTGCATGGGGGTCCCCGGGGATGGAACTCAGATCGTCAGACTTGAGGGTAAGCACCTTTACCTGCGGAAGCACCTCATCAGCTTTACTCATGCGTTTTTAAAGTACTTATTTTAGCAGGCTTGGGGAGATACGTCTCCATGTATAAGAACACTGCTGCACACGCATGAAAGGGCTGAGTTCAAAACCCCAGCTGCACTTCCCTGTGACACCTATGCCTTGGAGGGACAGGTTTCTGGGGCTTGTTCACTGCCAGCCTAGCTCTAGTGAGAGACCCTGTCTCAAAAAATAAGGCCAAGGGTGACGAAGCAAGATACCTCATGTTCTCTGACTTCCATGTATATAGCAGATATAATGGAACAGATATTCCCACATACATATGTGCATATACCACACACACACACTATTTTATATTCAAAGCATTTCAATAATATCATCCATATTCTTGATAATAATCTTTTTAGGGGACATGTAGTAGTGTTCATTGATGCCTTAATTTGTATCTTTTGATGATTAATGATATTGATCACCTTTAAAAGTTATTGTTAGCACAAATTATATATAATATATATTAAAATATGTTTTCATATATCTATATATATATATCAAAATGAAATGTCAATAATTTGCCATTTTTAATCCAGCACTCAGAAGGCAGAGGCAGGTGGATCTCTGAGTTCAAGGGCAGCCTGGTCTACAGAGATAGTTCCAGAACAGCCAAGGCTAAACAGACAAACCCTGTCTCAAAAAAAAAAAAATTAAAAACTGGGCTGATTTTGTATTGAATTTTTTGGTTTTGTTTTGCTTTACTTTCAAGTATGTGTAGGGGATGAAGATTCCACAAAGACAGCCCAGGCTGTCTAGAACTCACAGCAATTCTCTTATCTCAGCCTTCCAAGTGCTGAAATTGCAGATGTGAGCCAGCATACCTGGTATGAATGGTTTTTTGCATATTTTCTAGACACAAGATCTTTACTGTATATACGAGTTTCAAATATTTCCCCTTAGTGTATTCCTTATATTTTTATTTTCTTAATATAGTATTTTGAAGTTTAGAAGGTAGGTTTTTTTCTTTTTAAGTCTAATTTGTTCATCTTTACATTTACAGATCATGCACTTGGTATCATTTCCAAGAAATCTTTGGTTTTATCCATTTTGTTCTGGAAAGTTTGCCAGTTTAGAACTTATGTTATAATTGCTGATGCATGTTGAATTTTGATGGATAATGAAGTAAGAGTCTCAGTTCTGTTTCTTAAAAAAATGAATAACCTACTTTTCATCATGTTTTAAAGATGTTGTTGTTACATGTGTGTGCATTGTTAGTGTGTGGATGTCAGTAGAGGCACACGTGTGGGGGTCAGAGACAAGCCTGGGTGTTTCCTTGCCATCCATCCTGTTTGAAGTCGGCCTTCAAGATTCCCAGAATTCTCCCAGAGGCCTTGTTGCAGTAGGTGTGGCCTTGTCAGAGAAAGTGCATCACTATGTAGACTGGCTTTGAGGTCTCATATGTATTTGGTTAAGGCTATGCCAAAGTATGAAACCCAGTCCCCTTCTGCTGCCTGTGGATCAAGATGTAGAACTCTCAGCTCCTTCTCCAGCACTATATCTGCCTGGATGATGCCATGCTTCCTGCCATGATGATAATGGACTAAACCTCTGAAACTGTAAGGCAGCCCCAGTTAAATGTTGTCCTTAATAAGAGTTGCCTTGGTCATAGAGTCTCTTCACAGGAATGGAAACCCAAATTAAGATAATATCTGACCCTCCTCCCATTCACCTCAACCTCCCTCTTCCCCTCTCCCCTCCTCATCCACATCCTCCCCCTCTTACTTATTACCCACGGAGTCCAATCGGTGACATCTAAATGGATTTGGACCATGAACCAGAGCATGGGCACTACCAGAGTCTACAGTCCCCAAAGAAAAATGATCCCTATCAGCCCTCTATTGCCAATAGCTCTTCAGCTAGGGGTTGCACCTCATGAGCCCCTCCCTATCTGTTCTGGAATGTTGACTGTCTTGCTCTTGTGCAGGTCACCAGGGAAGCTGTGAGCTCACAAGTGCAGTGACCACATATTGATCGGAAGACAGAATTTCATAGCACTTTGAAACTGGAGGACTAGTCTTAGATTTTTCTCACCATATTGAAAGGGTTTGGATTTCTGTCTGAGGTGGGACTGGAGGAAACGGAAGGGTTTTGAGATGATGAGTGATGTGAATTGGTTCACCTCTCACAGGGGTCCTTTGGCTTCTCCTGGAGACTGGGCTGTAAAGGGCAAGCATAGAAGTGGAGAGATGACCTCACAGGCTGTTGCCTGTTGTTGAGGAACAATGGGAATTCAGTTTGTCTTGAAGACTGTCAACAGTTGATGGAATGAACATGGGAGGAGAGAGAGAAGCTTTTGGTTTCCCCCTGGGTGTCAGGTAAGCGGCAGTGCCAGAAGGAGCATGTGCTGGGATCAGAAAGCAGCTCTTTGGTCCCATTAACCAGGGGCTGCCTAAGAACTTGTGTTAACTAGGACTAGATGCTGCTGTTCACAGACAACAGAAACACAACAGTAGCTTAACACATTATTTGTCTATTTGTTACATGAAGTGCTCTTATTTCTTTCTCATAGCAAAGGACTCTAGGGCTGGAATAGCAGATTCATAGTTAAAGACCCAGGATCCCTTCCTGCTGTTGCTCTGCCATTCTTAGCTCCGGCTACAGATCTCAGTGGTCACTACAGTAGCAACTGTCCCACCCACATTAGTCCCTTCTTTCAACTCCTAGAACTACAAACACAACAACTACTCAACAACCCACTGAACAAAAAGTCTTCTCTCTACGACATCACTCAACATTTGTATCCCATTAGCTACAATCTGGTCATGTGGCTACATCTTCCTGAAAAAGAGGAGTTGCCTTATAGAGACAAAGCTTAATCAAAAAGTACCCTGGATGCTGGAGGTAATCGTAGCCTCTACAGTGGTCATTCCGAGGGTAGGCGGACACACAGGAAGAAAAAGCTCTAGATTAATACTCTTAAACATTAGGTTAACTTCCTGCTTCTTCCCTTTATGTACAAGACAAACACTTGATGGTCATCCTCCTCCCCCCCCCCCATTGAGGGAGGGGAGGGGCAGTGGCTGAAGCTGGAGAGCTGCTGAGAAAGGAACCAGGAATTAAATAACTTCCTTCCCTTGGTCTGGATTATCCAATCCCCTATGAGAGTCTAAGCCAGCCAGTTCCAACCAGAAAGAGAACTCTTCCCATCCACCAACTTGCAACCCCCATCCAGCACACTCAGACACCAGCTCTGGGTTCCCTATCATTGGGCTCTGCGCTCTCCTCTCTCTCTCTCTCTCTCTCTCTCTCTCTCTCTCTCTCTCTCTCTC
>NW_021620582.1:2285761-2322148 GCF_004785775.1 Grammomys surdaster
TCTCTCTCTCTCTCTCTCTCTCTCTCTCTCTCTCTCTCTCTCTCTCTTCCCTCTTCTACCTTTTTATTAAAATTACAGAAACCATCTGATCCTGAAGTTCCAGATGAACCCACTCTGACTATATTGATTCAAGTAAAGATGCTGAAGAGACACTTTCCACAAATGAGTTAGGAAGGAAGGACACGAGTCTGTTGCAACCGTCATGACATAGTTTTTTTTACTTTTCTCCAGTGGCTGCTCCTCAGTTGAGCCACTGAAATCCTCTGTCCAATAGGCTACAGGATGCTTGATAATATCTCTCTCAGTGTTTATATATGTCCAGACATGTTCTGGGTTCTCAGATATGTTATAAGACTCAGTCTTGTTTAGTTTTAAATGATCTTCAATGGGAGACGGCAGCGGGCACAGGGAAAAAGTTAGAACAAGACCTCATAGGTATATACGAAACTGCCTCAGCAAAACCCATTGCTTCAGATGCTGAGTTTAAAAACTAATTTAAAAATAAAATAGTCTTCAGTTTATTCTCTGACCTCAAACTCAATTTGTAGTCTTTTCATCTCTGATGTTATTAAAACTGTATGGCTAACCATCTGTACTTCAGAGTGAAGGTTGATGGTGAGCTGTCTCAGTTTCTAACACTTCACTTTTAAGCTTCCTAGAAGTTAGCTCCTTCTAGAGGAGAAAAAGAATAAAGGAGAAGAGGCTCCCAAGCCCACCCCAAATCACTTTGTTATAGCCTTTGTGGCGTCCTTGCTCCTTTGGACAGAGATTGTCTAGCTGAAGAACTGTGTAAAAACATTTATTTGTGTACAGGCTCTTGGTGGCTGGTACAGTATAAATTTGCCTGTGAGCATCTTCTACTTCACCCACTCAAAGGCTCTTCTGCTGTAAGGTCTACTTTCTGGCTGCTGTTTGTCTGGGTGAGATCCCAACAAGGTAGTCAGGCTCAAATATCTTCCTTGGCAGTTTCTTGAACCATGAGGAACATACAGTTATCCGGTAAACAGTGGATATGAAGGATGCCTATCCTCAGACTTGCCATTTTATAATTTCATTTCTCTTTAGACAGGGCAAATCATCACCCACTGCACCCATAGGACAGAGTCAAGGGGTGTGGTGGTTTGAATAGGTTTGTGCCCAATAGATTCATGCATTTGAATGCTTGGCCATAGGGAATGGCACAATTAGGAGGCTTGACTTTGTTAGAGTAGGTGTGGTCTTGTTGGAGGAAGTGCATCACTATGGGGGTGGGCTTAGATATTTTCTGTGCCTAAGCTTAGCCAAGTGTGGAATGAGAATCTCCCCCTGGCTGCCTTCAGATCATGATGTAGAACTCTCAGCTCCTCTAGCACCATGTCTCCGTGTAGCTGTCATGCTTCCCACCGTGATGATAATGGACTAAACCTCTGAAACTATAAGCTAGCCTCAATTAAATGTTTGCCTTTATAAGAGTTGCCTCAGTCATGGTGTCTCTTCATAGCAATGAAAACCCAAACTAAGTCAAGGGGCAAGTCCATGACCCCCACATGACAGAATCAAGGGACAAAACATTTTCTATGAGCAATTCCCAACAGGACATTACAGAGGGTAAAGGCACCTGCCGTGCGTGCAAGTCTGGTCCAATTCCTGGAACCCATGTAAAGGCAGAAGGAGAGACTTACCTACACAATGTTGCCTTTGATCTCCACATGTGCAGGCTGGCAGGCATGCCTACATATACCATGCATATGTGCATGCACACACACACCACAATAGGTGAATTTTTCAAGTGATTCTAACACATCTCATGGTTTGGAGAGATACACTCCAATGCCCTTTAGTTTACTTTTTTTTTAAAGAAAAGTTAATTTTCTTTTATGTGTATTGGAGTGTTGCCTGCATATGTGTCTGTGCGCCATGTGCATGCAGTGCCATTGGAGGCCAGACAGGGACACATCCCCCCAAAGAATGAAGTTACTGAATTATGAGCTGCCATGTCAATGTTGAGAATGGAACCTGGATCCTCTGGAAAATCAGCCAATGCTAACTGCTAAGACATCTCTCCAGTTCTTGAGGGACGGTTGGTGTCAGACAGGTCTGATCTAGAATCTTCTAGTAAGGCTCAAGGAAGTCCTGAAGAAACTTCAATTGTTGGCTTCTGAAACTTATATGAGATAACTAATACCAATTGTATTTATGGTATTTTATTTTATTTTATTTTATTTTATTTTATTTTATTTTATTTTATTTTATTTTATTTTATTTTATTTTATTTTATTTTATACAATGTCTCACCATTTAGTCCTGGCTAGCCTGGAACTCACTATGTAGACCAGGTTGGCCTCAAATTCATACCATCCTCTGACTCCCAAGTGCTCCTGGGATGAAGGTCATGCCCCCAGTATACTCAGCTGTAGTGTTCCCCCACCCCCACCATTCTGAGACATGAAAAATTCCACAGGAGATTCTATTATACACTAAACTATCTACTAAGTATTCTAATCCAAAAGAAATTATCAAGGCCAAAAAAATACAAGTGAGTTTACTTTACATGCAGGTGTATTTGGTTTCCTTTGATGTCTCTTCTTGAATTTTGAAGCACAAAGTAGCCTTTGTGTGAAAGTAAAATGTTTCGAATGTGGCTTCCATGCTTGCTTTGAGATAATGGAAATGCCTTGGATCCAAACTTGCCCGGGAACATAGGCACCTACCTATCAATTTTTTTGCCTTTGTTTTCTCGCTTTTTAAATCTGCTGCCATGATGAAGTCCATGTAAACTTCCTTATCAAGGTTTGCAAGAAGTGCTCTTATGACTAGAAATGTCACAGATTTTCAGATATTATGAAACTTAACAGCAGTGGCTTTGCTTTCCACAGCGATTTGAAATGAGCGTCCCAGACAAGGGCTGCTGCTGAGCAGGTCTGCTGGAGCTTCGTTGTCAAGCTGGGATGATTTAGTTGATGATTTAGAGCTGCCTGCCCTTGCGGTCAGAAATGGGCAGCACCGGCTCGAGGAAGCAGGCAATGAGGTTCTGTTTATCTTCCTTTAGCTGTGAAGTGTTTTTCTTATCATGAGTTGAAGAATATCTCCGCACTGGACTCTTTTGAGGGTGATGACAAACACATTTTGACTTGAATACATAGTCCGGTGTGGGAAAATGACACACACAATCTGTATGACCTTGTTCAATCGGGAGAGCTGTAAAAGGAGCTAAACAAGGAAATAAAATAACATTTCTGTTTTTTATTTACTATGAAGTAATTTATACTCCTCATAAAAAAAAAATTAGGAGCCAGGCATGGTGACACATGCTTTTAATCCCAGCACTTGGGAAGCAGAGGTGGATGGATGTTTGAGTTCGAGGCCAGCAAGTCTACAAAGTGAGTTCCAGAACAGCCAGGACTACACAGAGAAACCCTGTCTCAACTCTCCCTCCTCCCAAAAAAAAAAAAAAAAATTAGGGAATTAAGGCAAGGTTAAAAAAAAATTCTAAAAATCATTTGCATGTTTTTCCACCTGGATGCAGTACTCCCTAGTATTTGGAATGTGTATCTTGAACATATTTATGTATATACTAGATGTTTTAAAATGGGCATTATTAAGTGTCAGAATTTAACATGGTTTTTTACAGGTTTGGAGTGGCTGGCTGCTCAAAGGTTAGGGGCACCTGGTACTCCTGAAGAAGTCCTGGTCTCGGTTTCCAGAACCCACACAGGAGATCACACCTGCCTATAACTCAAGTACCAGGGAATCCAATGTCCTTTTCTGGCCTCCAAAGGCATAGGTGTAGACAAAACAATTATAAGCATAAATTTTAAAATCTTTTAAAATGTTTTTAAATTACATTTGTGTGCTTGTGTGTGTGTGTGTGTGTGTGTGTGTGTGTGTGTGTGCCAGTGTGTTGGTACATGTGTAGTGATCAGAGAACTACCCTATGGGAGTTGGGGATTGAACTCAGGTAACTGGCCTTGGCAGTAGGCCCTTTATTTGCTGAGCCATCTCTCTGACCAAAGCATAGTTTATCTCTGTGGATGTTTCACCTGTGTGTATGTCTGTACATTGGGTGTATGTAGTGCTAGCGGAGGAAAGAAGAGAGCATCAGATTCCCTGAGTTACAGTTGTGAGCTGTCATGTGGGTTCTGGGAATCAAACCTGGATCCTCAGGAAGAGCAGCCAGTGCTCTTGACTGCAGCCCTACATCTGAGATTTTTGTCATAGTTTCTCCCCTGCCATGTATGTTTCTGGATTTTGATTTTTTTTTTACATTTTTTATGTGTATGAGTGTTTGAATTTTATTTTTTTAAACTAGGACTGGAGAGGCTCCTCAGTGATTATGAGCACTTGGTAGTCCTCCACAGTCCTGGGCTCAACATATATGTATGTATGCCATGTGCATGCCTAGTGTTGGGTTCCCAGAAACTATAGCAGTTATGAGCCATCATATGGGTGCTGAAAACTGAACCCATGTTTTATATGCAAGAGCAACAGATGCGCTTAATCATTGAGCCATTCGTTCTTCAACCTCAATCTGGGTTGTTTTTCTGCTTTTTTGCTTTTTTGTTTTTGTTTTGTTTTGAGACAGGGTTTGTGGGACTTCGTGAGGGTATCCTGGGTCATGGTTGAGCAGGTGCCTAGAGTCACGAGACTCTGCATGAGAACCGGCAGGAGTTTGGCACCCCCCAGAATCCAGGGTCCTGAAAAGCAGTCCCACAAGGGTTTTTCTGTACAACTTCCCTGGCTGTTCTGAAACTCCCTATGTAGATAAGGTTGGCCTTGAACTCATAGAGTTCTGCCTGCCTCTGCCTCCTGAATGCCAGGATCAAAGGCATGCACCACCACGTCCAACTTTCAAACTGGATTTTTAAAATAAAATATATTGTAGAGGTATTTCATGTTAGTAAATAAAATCCACTTAAATTATTTGACTCACTCTCCTATTAATTTCCCTCAGGACAGAGTAACACCATCAATTATATCATTATAAACATTTTTAAATACTTGAGTAAAAGTTAAATAGTGCTTGAACAAATGAAAATTCAAATGCTATTGAAGATATATTATAGATATAAATACAGGTAAATCAAAATTTTGTTCATTTCCTAGTCAATTTCCTACACATTTCACGAGGAATGCCTTGTGATAGGCTGTTCTTATGATTATTACTTCATCTTTAAATATTGTTTCTGCCATTAGTAATATACCTAATTTTTCCTTGACCTATCGGCTTTAGAAGTATTATGGGTGTATTTTGAACGTGGGAAATTGGTTGTACTTTCCTCGACCCCTCCAGCTTCGTACTGGTTGTGATTAGTTGTTGTAGTTAATGAGAACAGCACGCTAGAATCCCTGTTCCTAGCTTCTCTCCCTAGCTAGCCCACTACCAAAGACTAATGAATTAAAACCAGTTTTCCAGTGCATCAGTATTTGTAGTTAGTATTTTATGTTCCCAAGATGTACAATATCTTTGTATGTTCTATGACTTCAACTAAATCTTTGTATCTTCAAGTTTGTAGCTTTGTAGCTATAGGCTAACAAAGAAGTACAAAAACTCAGTACACGATTTATCATTGCTGGGTAAATAGTACTGTAATTTGGTTGGAACTGGGTAAACAAATATGATTCACTTTATTTATTCTCTGTTGCTTGAAGAAACATCATGCAAATGGTAATATCTAGCTAAGGACAGACCCAGGCTTTGTTGGTCTTGAATTTTGTAAAATTTAGGAGCTCTGCCAAGAGGAAAAGATACAAAATTACTAAGGCTACACCACAGGGTCCATCCTTTGGCTTTCAAGAAAGCTTGGATCAGTAAGGGAACCAGACTGCCAGCTTTTTCAGTTCCATGATAAATTACCTTATTCCCTTGAGACAGGCTCTCACTGGCCCTGGAACTAGGATAGCTCACAAACTTCAGTGATCCTCCTGCCTCCCCATCTGCAGCACTGAGGTTATAGGTGCACATGGGGCCATGCCCAGCTCCCTGATCAAGTTCCGTATGCTTTCACCTGCAAGTGCTCCTATTCCTAGAGCTGTCTCTCCAGCCCCACAAGAGGCAAGTTAGCATAGATGTTAGGCTCAAAAAGGGAGATTCACAGAAAGAATAAGACATAGCCCAACTTGGATATGGACTTCTCAAGGTAGAATCATACTTAGGTGTTATATCAACAGGTATTTATAGGATTTTGGTGGTTCACCAGTTACATCTGTAAAGGTTGCTGAGAATTCTTCACCCTTTCAGCATTGCCCAAAGAGTGAAGCTTATAACAAGGTTAAAAGTGAAAGAACGTTCTCCTATAAACAAAGGTATAAAGCAGATTTATAGGGATGTGGTTCAGGTTGAGGAATGAACAGGAACGCCAGAAGCACGAGGTTGTACATCATTTTGGCGCTAAGTAAGCACAGCCTATTTATTGTTTTCAAAAGCTGTCCTTGGAAAACACATTTCAACTCTCTGTACAGTCTGGGCTATCAGGGGAATTTGAAGTTTCTCATCAGATAAGGCAGACCAGACCCTGGGATGATGGGCCTGTTTCCCCAAGCCTTCTTTCCATGTCACCATAATTTTCTGGTCTTTCTATTTTGTGTCAGTCTTGTTAGTCATTAGACTGAAGTGGAAACATCCAGTTTCTTTGGAAAGCCAGTTTTGTGAAACTTTGGAAAGTCAGTTTGCTGGGGCACACAGGTAAAAGAATGTCTTGCTAAAGCAGACACGTGAAAGAATGTTTTACTGAAGCAGACACAGGTGAAAGACAGTGGGGGCTCCAGCACTGGTTTGCCTTGCTCCATCTCTCTGTTCTTCACTGACAACGTGGATGTATTGGTTCGGCTTATATTGCACTGCTAAGCTCCACTTGTGGTGACATCATAGAGAGAAACTCGCCAAAGAACTTCTCATGATGATCCTGCAGGTTCTTGCCGCTTCTACAGACCCTGGCTGGCTGGTGAGCCTTGGGATTTCTTCTGGATTGAACTGGCCTTTGCTGGTTCATGTGTGGTGACTGCCGAGAGGACTGGACTGCAACTACTGATTTGTATTTGGTGTTTGCTACTGGACTGAACTGCTGATATCCTGAAAATGAAGATTGGACTTGCCCCCAAAGGACTATCTCTAAACAGGTCTACTTCCCGTTTTCTAATAACTTATTTTCTACTACCTTGGTAGGCGTTGAGCTAGAGGGGAGGTTGAACACTTATTAAAGTAGATGGGGAAAAAATTATTCATACACTAGACCTTTTCCTCTGTTCTCAAAGGATCCATCTTCTGATGTCCCCATGGAACCTTAACCAACAGAGTGGTCACCCTAAATACTTTTATGCCCCATTTCATCCCAAAAGGGCCATTTCTTAAGTGATTTTAGAATCTTAGCTCTTGAGAGGGTTGATAGGTAGATAGTAGTTTATCAGAGACTGCCACTGTAGGACTCTGGTCACTGGTCAGAAGGAAGGGGTTTAAGTCTTATCTGTGGCTCTGGGTGGAGACATAACAGTCTGGACTGCCTACAAGGCCATAATGCAGTTTTCTAGCAAGAAGCCTTCTGCTAAAGAACAAGGGCATACAGCTGTCCCCTCCCTGAGAGTCATCCAAATGAGCCTGTCAATCATCTGTACAAGAAAATGCCTCTGAGGAAAAGCTGTCTCTTTTAGAAACTTTAGAAATATTACAATGCCTACATGAAATACAGGTAGGTCAGCACAATGTCCCTTAGGTCATTTTCTACTCTGGCCCTGTGAGTGTGCCCGATAGCAGTGGTCCCCTTGGCTGCTCTACTCTTGTGCTTTGAGTGTGTTGTATGGTCCCCTAGACTCTTACTGCGCTCTCGGTCCTCAAGAGCACTTCACTTTCCTTTGTAATGATCTCAAATATCTTCTGTTCTGTGCTTCGTGTGTTCATCTGAATTCCTTCAACAGCACACACAAAGCCCAGAGCTCCACAGTGAGATCCAGTGACAGGGAAAGTAAGCATTTTCCTTTCTTTTTCTCACTTTGTAAAAATGTTCCCAAAGTTTTAAGATTGCATCTGTTTCTTTATGTGTGCACATTCACACATACATACAATGGTGTGTGCAGAAGTCAGAAGGCAACATGAAAGAGTTGGTTTTCTTCTACTACATGGATTCTAGGGCTCAAACCCTGGCTATCAGGCTTGGCAGGAAATATTTTTACATGCTGACCCATTTTACTGGACCAAAAAAAATCATTATTGACAATTTTTTTTCCTTTTATCTTTTGTATAAATTACTTATCCTTTGTTATTTTTTGTTTTTCCTATAGTGTTCACCTCTGTGAATAAATATTTTTGTTTAACCAATGAAGAACTCTTATGTAAAATTAGGCATAGTCATAAGTGCAGATTCAAAAAAATGAAAAGAATTGAAAGACTTTACATTTTGGCATCATAGATACAGATTCAAGAAAAGTTAATAGAAACGAAAGACTTTACATGGAATGCTGTGAAACAAAAAAAAAATTCCTTTTGGAAAAGGGGACTTTTTTTTTTTTTAGGCTTGGTGCATAGCCCTGTAATCTAGCAGTCAGGATGCTGAGACAGAAGAATCTTGAGTTCAAATCGAGCCTAAGCTAGAGAGTGCTAGCTAAGTCATCCTGGGTAAGTTAATGAGACAATGACTTAAGATGGGAAAAGTAGTTTCAGCCCTGATACACCAGCTGAGAATGAAGTCTGGGAAGGGTATAAAAGATTTAACAAAAGAAAGAAGCCCAACTATATCTTACTTATCCTTTCAGGATTAGATAATTTTAATATTATTTAAATTATATTGTCATAAAAATATAGAAATAATTTTGTACATTTCTATATATGTAAATGTAACTCATCTTGTGAAGTCCATTTTAACCAAAAACTTAAACTAAAAATATAGACACTTCTATCCGTCTGGTCTGTGCCAGTGCACTAGCAGACCTTGAGCATCAG
The DNA here is from genome assembly GCF_004785775.1 of Grammomys surdaster. Classification (NCBI taxonomy): domain Eukaryota; kingdom Metazoa; phylum Chordata; class Mammalia; order Rodentia; family Muridae; genus Grammomys; species Grammomys surdaster. The sequence continues at coordinate 2,294,670 of NW_021620582.1, forward strand.
CTCTGCACTCAATCCCCCAAAACCCAGAGGAGGCTGGACACCCAGGAGTTCTAATATGCCCAGGATCATAGGCAGTGACACCACCCCAAACAGGAACTAACTGGGACCCACGGGGACCCAGGAACTCACTCCTGGCCAGTGGCATGGGTCCCTTCCGATCTGCACTGGTGCACTGAGCAGACCTTGAGCATCAGCTCTGCACCCAATCCCACAAAACCCAAAGAAGGCTGGACTCCCAGGAGCTCTAACACACACAGGAACATAGGATCATAAAATCACAGGATCTCAGAAGATTGGTCACACCAGGATTTCAGGATCCCAGAGGCAGCCTGACTTCCAGGAGCTCTTACACCCAGGATCACAAAGAAAGCTGGACTCTGAGGAGTTCTGACATAAGCAAGATAACAGGAAAGACAGACTCCAGTCAGAGACAGTGAGAGCAGGTAGCACTAGAGATAACCAGATGGCGAAAGGCAAACACAAGAACATAAGCAACATCAACTAAGGTTACTTGGCATCATCAGAACCCAGTTCTCTCACCAAAACAAGTACTGAATACCCTGTCACACTGGAAAAGCAAGATTCAGATTTAAAATCACTTCTCATGATGATGATGATGGAGGACATTAAGAAGGACATAAATAACTCCCTCAATGAAATGCAAGAGAACACATGTAAACAGGTAGAAGCCCTTAAAGAGGAAACACAAAAATCCCTTAAAGAATTACAAGAAAACACAACCAAACAGGTGAAGGAATTGAATAAAACCACCCAGGAGATAAAAATGGAAGTAGAAACAATAAAGAAATCTCAAAGGGAGACTAACCTGGAGATAGAAAAACCTAGAAAAGAGATCAGAGTCATATATGCAAGTATAATCAACAGAATACAAGAGATAGAAGAGAGAATCTCAGGTGCTGAAGATACCATAGAAAATATGACACAACTGTCAAAGAAAATGCAAAATGCAAAAAGCTCCTAACCCAAAACATCCAGGAAATCCAGGACACAATGAGAAGACAAACCTAAGGATAATAGGTATAGAAGAGAGTGAAGCTTCCCAACTTTAAGAGCCATTAAATGATCTTCAACAAAATTATAGAAGAAAACTTCCCTAACCTAAAGAAAGAGAAGCCAATAAACATACAAGAAGCCTACAGAACTCCAAATAGACTAGACCAGAAAAGAAATTCCTCCCATCACATAATAATAAAAACACCAAATGCACAAAACAAAGAATGTTAAAAACAGTAAGGGAAAAAGTTCAAGTAACTTATAAAGGCAGACCTATAAGAATTACACCAGACTTCTCACCAGAGACTATAAAAGCCAGAAGATCCTGGACAGATGTCATACAGACCCTAAGAGAACACAAATGCCAGCCCAGGCTACTATACCCAGCAAAACTCTCAATTACCATAGACGGAGAAACCAAGATATTCCACAACAAAACCGAATTTACACAATATCTTCCCACAAATCTAGCCCTACAAAGGATAATAGAGGGAAAACTCCAACACAAGGAGGGAAATTATATCCTAGAAAAAGCAAAAAAGTAATCTTACAACAAATCCAAAAGAAGATAGCCACACAAACATAATTCCATCGCTAATAACAAAAATAACAAGAAGTGACAATCATTTTTGCTTAATATCTCTTAATGTCAATGGATTCAATTCCCCAATAAAAAGACACAGACCAACAGACTAGATACGTAAACAGGGTCCAATATTTTTCTGCATACAGGAAACGCACCTCAGTGACAAAGACAGATACTACCTCAGAGTAAAAGGATGGAAAACAATTTTCCAAGCAACAAGCTGGAGTAGCCATTCTAATTTAGAATGAAATCGACTTTCAACCAAAAGTTATCAAAATAGATAAGGAAGAACATTTCATACTCATCAAATGAAAAATCTACCAAGATGAACTCTCAATTCTGAACATCTATGCTCCAAATGCAAGGCCACCAACATTCAGAAAAGAAACTTTACTAAAGCTCAAAGCACACATTGCACCTCACACAATAATAGTTGGGGACCTCAACACCACACTCTCACCAATGGACAGATCATGGAAACAGAAATTAAACAGAGACACAATGAAATTAACAGAAGTTATGAACCAAATGGATTTAATGGATATCTATAGAACATTTCATCCTAAAACAAAAGAATATACCTTTTTCTCAGCACCTCATGGTACTTTCTCCAAAATAGACCATATAAATGGCCACAAAACAGGCCTCAACAGATACAAAAAGATTGAAATAATCCCATGCATCCTATCAGATCACCACGGACTAAGGCTGGTCTTCAATAATGACAAAAACAATGGAAAGCCCACATACACATGGAAACTGAACAACACTCTACTCAATGATAACTTGATCAGGGAAGAAATAAAGAGAAAAATTAAAGACCTTCTAGAATTTAATGAAAATGAAGGCACAACATACCAAAGCTTATTGAACACAATGAAAGCAGTGCTAAGAGGAAAACTCATAGCTCTAAGTGCCTACAAAAAGAAGCTAGAGAGAGCATACACTAGCAGCTTGACAACACACCTTAAAGCTCTAAAACAAAAAGAAGCAAACACACCCAAGAATAGACACAGGAAATAATCAAACTCAGGGAAAAAAAAATGCCAGACGGTGGTGGCGCACACCTTTAATCCCAGCACTCGGGAGGCAGAGGCAGGCAAATTTCTGAGTTCGAGGCCAGCCTGGTCTACAGAGTGAGTTCCAGGACAGCCAGGACTACACAGAGAAACTCTGTCTCGAAAAACCTAAAAAAAAATAAATAAATAAATAAAAATCAAACTCAGGGCTGAAATCAATAAAGTAGAAACAAAAAAAACTATACAAAGAATCTACAAAATCAGGAGATTTTTTTTTTTTGAGGAAATCAACAAGATAGATAAACTTTTAGCCAGACTAACCAGAGGGCACAGAGACAGTATCCAAATTAATAAAATCGGAACTGAAAAGGGAGACATAACAACAGAAACTGAGGAAATTCAAAAAATCATCAGATCCTACCACAAAGGCCTATACTCAACAAAACTGGAAAATCTGGATGAAATGGACAATTTTCTAGGCAGATACCAGGTACCAAAGTTAAATCAGGAGCAAATAAACCATCTAAACAGTCCCATAACCCCTAAAGAAATAGAAGCAGTCATTAAAAGTCTCCCCACCAAAAAAAGCCAAGGACCAGATGGTTTTAGTGCATAATTCTATCAGGCCTTCAAAGAAGACCTAATACCAATTCTCTTTAAACTATTCCACAAAATAAAAACAGAAGGAATGCTACCCAATTTGTTCTATGAAGCCACAATTAGGCTCATACCTAAATCACATAAAGACCCAACAAAGAAAGAGAGCTTCAGACCAATCTCCCTTATGAATATTGATGCAAAACTATGCAATAAAATTTTCGCAAACTGAATCCAAGAACACATCAAAAGAATCATCCATCATGATCAAGTAGGCTTTAACCCAGGAATGCAGGGATAGTTCAATATATGGAAATCCATCAGCATAATCCACTATATATACAAACTCAAAGAAAAAAAACGCATGATCATATCACTAGATACTGAGAAAGCAGTTGACAAAATTCAACACCCCTTCTTTGTTAAAGCCTTGGAAAGAACAGGAATTCAAGACCCATACCTAAACATAGTAAAAAGCAATATACAGCAAGCCAGTAGCCAACATCAAAATAAATGGAGAGAAACTTGAAGCACTAAGTCCCACTAAGATCAGGGACTAGACAAGGCTGCCCAGTCTTTCCCTACCTATTCAATATAGTACTAGTCGTAGCCAGAGCAATTTATTGCAGTAATAATTTAAAATGGCAGCACTCGTTTTGGCTTGTAATTACAGAGCCACCATATTCCCTACTAGGCTAGGCCTGAGTTGAGGCGGCCAGAGACACCAGCCCTACCACCCATGAGACACCAGTGTGGAAAATGGCTCTGCCAATCTTCCACGCTGTCTCCATAAGGCTGGGCTGAGCCCAGACCATTCCGCCATCAACATGGTACCGGATAGAAAATGAGACTCTAATGCTTAATGATTATCCAAAGGCTTTATATGTTTGGTAATGCTCAAAAACAATTTCCCCACACAATTGGAGGTGTTTCCAATTTAACTAACCTAGATATAAGTTGTTACCCAGGACTGCTCTCAGTACATGAGTGGTCATCCATGGTGCCTACCACTCTCCCCCTCGATCCTCCTCTCCTTCCTCCTCCTCTCCTCTTCCTCTCCTTACTCCTCCCATCTTAGCTCCTCCTAACTTGCAGGGAAAATATGCCACTACAGCAATTAGGCAACAAAAGGAGGTCAAAGGGATACAAATTGGAAAGGAAGAAGTCAAAATACCACTATTTGCAGATGATATGATAGTATACTTAAGTGTCCCCAAAACTTCCACCAGAGAACTCCTAAACCTGATAAACAACTTCAGCAAAGTGGCTGGATATAAAATTAACTCAAACAAATCAGTAGCTTTCATCTACTCAAAGTATAAACAGGCTGAGAAAGAAACTAGGGAAATGACACCCTTCACAATAGTCACAAATAATATAAAATACCTTGGTGTGAATCTAACCAAGCAAGTGAAAGATCTGTATGACAAGAACTTCAAGTCCCTGAAGAAAGAAATCAAAGAAGATCTCAGAAAATGGAAAGATCTCCTATGCTCATGGATTGGCAGGATTAATATAATAAAAATGGCCATCTTGGCAAAAGCAATCTACAGATTCAATGCAATCCCCATCAAAATTCCAATTCAATTCTTCATAGAATTAGAAAGAACAATTTGCAAATTCATTTGGAATAACAAAAAAACCCAGGATAGCAAAAACTATTCTCAACAATAAAAGGACTTCTGGAAGAATCACCATCCCTGACCTCAAGCTGTACTACAGAGCAATAGTGATAAAACACGGCATGGTATTGGTACAGAGACAGGCAGGAAGATCAATGGAATAGAATTGAAGATCCAGTAATGAACCCACACACCTATGGTCACTTGAACTTTGACAAAGGAGCTAAAGCCATCCAGTGGAAAAAAGACAGCATCTTCAACAAATGGTGTTGGTTCAACTGGAGTTCAGCATGTAGAAGCAAATCGATCCATTCTTATCTCCTTGTACAAAACTCAAGTCCAAGTGGATCAAGGACCTCCACATAAAATGAGATATACTGAAACTAATAGAAGAGAAAGTGGGGAAGAACCTCAAATACTTGGGCACAGGGGAAAAGTTCATGAACAGAACACCAATGGTTTATGCTCTGAGATCAAGAATTGACAAATGGGACCTCATAATATTACAAAGCTTCTATAAGGCAAAGGACACTGTCAATAGGACAAAATGGCAACCAACAGATTAGGAAAAGATCTTTACCAATCCTACTAGATAGAGGGCTAATATACAATGTATACAAAGAATTCAAGAAATTAGACTCTAGACAATCAAATAACCCTATTAAAAATGGGGTACAGAGCTAAACAAAGAATTCTCAACTGAGGAAACTCAACTGGTCAAAAAGCACCTAAAGAAATGTTTGACATCCTTAGTCATCAGAGAAATGCAAATCAAAACAACCCTTAGATTCCACCACACACCAGTCAGAATGGCTAAGATCAAAAACTCGGGTAATAGCAGATGCTGGCAAGAATGTGGAGAAAGAGGAACACTCTTCCATTGTTGATGGGATTATAAACTGGTACAACCACTCTGGAAAGTAGTCTAGTGGTTCTTCAGAAAATTGGAGATAATATTACCTGAGGTTCCAGCTATACCACTCCTGGGCATATACCCAAAAGATACTCCAACATATAACAAGGACATATGCTCCACTATATTTATAGCAGCTTTATTTATATAGCCAAAAGCTGAAAAGAACCCAGATGTCCTTCAACAGAGGAATGGATACAGAAAATGTGGTACATTTACACAATGGAATACTACTCAGCTATTAAAAACAATGAATTCATGAAATTCTTAGGCAAATGGATGAAAGTGGAAAATATCATACTGATGTAACCCAATCACAAAAGAAAACATATGGTATGCACTCACTGATAAGTGGATATTAGCCCAAAAGTTCAGAATACTCAAGATACAATTCACAGACCACATGAAGCTCAAGAAGGAAGTCCAAAGTGTGGATGCTTCAGTCCTGCAGTGTCTTTAAGCTTTTTCCTAATTATAGTGACTTTCATTGTAAATTTTAGAAGTAACACAAATCCATCGGTATTTGGCATGGCACTCAAGATGGCTCCTTACTCTTAAACTCTGAACCTCTTCCCAAGAATTTGAATAGGATAAAGAGCATCAATCTGTTGTTCCAAACACCTATCTAAGTCCTCTTGTATATTCAACACATTAGTAACATTTTTTTTTTTTGGCTAAATGATTAACAAAAGTAGCTGTCTTAACTTCTTGTGTCAAAGCAATTGCAGAAGCAGTGGTGCTAGCAATTAATGTAATTAAAGCTGCTATACTAGCAGTAATCAAGCCCTCTTGCTTCTGCTTAAAGCCTAACTCACTTCTTCCAGGAATTGCAAACTTTTTTTTTTTTTCAGAATACCAAGATCCTGTAATACTCAGGGCAATAAAACAAAAGCTGGCTGATAGACCTCCATAACTGACATGCCAGGTTAAACACACTAACACAATTAGAAAGTGTATAATCAATACAACTTACATTAAATACTGTAGAAGAAACAAAAGTAATTTTAACATAACAATTAAAAGAGCTTTAACACATGTACTAACACTTGTTTGAAATCCAGATCCTGTCCCAATTTTATCTCTTGCTAACATAATAACATCATAGAGAACTGCAGCTAACTTCCAAATATGTCTCTGAAAATGTCCAGAACCAGCCTTCCAAATGAAGACTGTTATTTCCAATATCAGATTGATTTCTAGACCAGTACCTGATTGAGTCCAAATAACTGGTCACATCTAAGAAAAATACAAGAGTCATTATAACTTCTTTTTTTGATTCTCTGTCCCACAAGGTCTAAAAACTTGAGGCAAGGCAGCTTGTCCATCTGGGATATAGGAAAGCAAAGGTGGATCAGGAACATATGTCCAATAGAGCTTCCCAGTCACCATTGCCAGGGCACTCAGCAAGCTCACAGGCCAGCATCATTCTTTGTAACAGCACCAGCATGTTTCACCAATCACTCTGGCAGCCACCATGCTCCTTCAGCATCCTGCAGAAAAAAACACAAACATGCCCTCTTCCCCATATTAGATACCTGGTTGGAATTATGCCATATGCCAGTAAGTGGATCCTTCCTTTTCACCTAGGCATAAGTATGCCTAATTGTAGAGTGCTAATCATTTATTGCATACTCAGAATATACCTGTGTGTGTGCAAAGGCTGATTGGTTAGAACTTCAATGACTGGAAAGCTTGTATTGTTGCAGGTCCAGAGCCTAATTACAATATGTCTTGGACTATCTTTTTTTAGCCCCCTAAATAGCCATTCTTTGTTGTTTACCTCTGTATCATGACTAACTAATAAAGTCAAACCTAACATCCTGTGACTAACATATTTTAAATAAATAAATAAATAAACTTTTGGAATTTGCTAACAAGCAAATTCCACCAAAAAAAGGCTCCGATAGACTCTCAGATACTGTCTAGGGCATATAACAGTTCTGTTGGGAATTGGTTCTAATGCTTTGATTTAATCCGGAATCTGTGTGTCCAAATGCTGAAGGTCCTTGTCCCCAGATGGTTTTTGATTGATCAATAAAGATGCCAGTGGCCAATAGGAGATGAGTCAGGACCTTTCAATTTGCATGGGCTAGGAACTAGGCAAGAGAAGAGAGAGAATTGCCATGACTCAGGGGAGAAGGATGAGACCTAGGAACTGCATTAGAAAGAGAGAATCGGTCATGTAAGACTGGCTGACATACCCTCCAATGTGTTTGAAAAGTATCTTGATTCATAATTTTTGTTTTGTTTTTGTTTTTCTTTTTTTTAATGTATTTATTTATTTAGTGTATATGATCACTGTCTTCAGACACACCAGAAGAGGGCATCAGATCCCATTATAGATGGTTGTGAGCCACCATGTGGTTGCTGGGAATTGAACTCAGGACCTCTAGAAGAGCAGTCAGTGCTCTTAACCTCTGAGCCATCTCTCCAGCCCTTGTTTTTGTTTTTCAAGATGGGGTTTCTCTGTGTGTCCTGGAACTTGTTCTGTAGACCAGGATGGCCTTGAACTCACAAAGATCCACCTGCCTCTGCCTCCTGAGTGCTGGGATTAAAAGGCTACCTAGTGATTCATAACTTTTTTTGTTCAATTCCTGTAAACACTTCATGAAAGTGTTTCTATGTTGAAATACAGAATTTCCAGTGATCTAAACCTGTGTTCCCAGGCTCTGTGATGAAGTGTATCTTATCCACTTTGAGGTGAGGGCTGGTTTTCATCCACACATTCAATAACTAATTAGTCTGAGAAGACCATGTTGCTATGGCCTATGTTAGGAGGCAGAATACAAGAATACTTTGAATGCTCAAGTAGCTTATTTCTACAAAGGCAAGGTCACACACACACATGCAAGTGGCGTACAGTGTGAACAGCATGGTGGGGTGCCAAAGCGAGTGTTCACAGTCAGTAGATCCCAGGAAAGCATGAAGATGAAAAGAAACTGAAGTTCAGCCAGGAGGAATGAAGTCTGCAATGAAGGCAAAGCCAGAGAAGATAAGCAAAAGAAAGGAGGGAGGTGCCCCTGGCTGTGGGAACAGCATTGGCAAAGGCCAGAGTCTGGGTAAAGCGGAAGCGCTTCCCAAGCACTGGGAGAGAAAGAACAAAGCAGGTCCCTCATTAGACCCACAAGCCAGTTTAAATCTCTTTCCCAAGGCATAGAGAAATTTTGTTTAGAGACTGTGTGTGAACTAGGCATCTTTTAACAGTGAGGCTTATAATTATACCATTGTCTCTAGTCATTGTTAGGTAGCCTCCCAGAAAAGCCAGTTACCCCATGCTAATGTATAACTCCTTTGTTTTCTGTAAAATAGCTAGCTCTGGTCTTAAAAAGAGCTTCATGCCTCTATTCAAGTGGAATGAATACCCCTCTCTGGCTCAATAAGAGAAAATCTTAGGCTTTAATGATCTGTAGACCTTTCTTGGATGCACATAGCCAGAGCACCATGTAACCTTGTTCCTTCTACAGCATGGAGAAAGAAGGCCTGCAGGGAGACTGAAGAATGAGCCAAGGCCTTGCTATTTCTGGGCAGGCACAAAAGAGGAGGAGCCTGAGTGAGCACTGTTAGAAGGAGCAGGGGGAGGCTTCTGAGGCAGGGTAGAAAGAGCAGAGATATTATGGGAACATGGAAAGGAAGAGAAGCCCCTTCCCTCAGAGTTGGTTGAAGCCTCTCTCCAGCTGAAGAACAAGAATTCCAGCAATTGACATGCACTGTAAAGACTGGACACAGAATGTTGCTTCTCAGGTTTATGTTAAAATAATGCAAAGTCTTATGACCTAAGGGAGGACCTTTACCGGACATTTCCTAAGACTTGAGACATTAACTTGGGTTTTAGCAAATATGTCCTACCTTCCTGGTATTGTCTTAGTTTATCTATTGTAATCTCACCAGGAACCTCCCTGTGCCCTCATTTGGGTTCCTTAGTGACTTTTTGAAAATAATAGCTTCAACCCAAAAATGTCCTGTCCGTGCAAGAAGCACCATTGTCTCAAAAGGGAAGAAATGTAATTCATTCTGTAACCAAATATGAGTGACCATGCCCAGGGTCGCAGATTTTGGTTACCTTGAATTCCATATTCCCAGGGGATAGCTGTTCCATGAAGTTTTTAATATTAAAGGGATGAAAAAATTCTTTAAATACATTGGTGGGTACATTGGGTAGGTAGATTGCAGCCACCTAGGGAAATGTCTGTTATAGGCCTCAGATGTTATCTGGTGGCATTCTTAGCTTTTGACTGGTGGAAGCTAGGGATTTATTAATGCATTCCAGAACTCTTCACCAGATAATCACAAAGCTACTAGGCCAGACACAGAGATAGACAACAAATGGCTATTAATGGTACTAAAGGTAGTCCAGGATACAGTATCATTAACCTCTAAACCTGCACCATCCCAGTCACTGAAGCTCTAGTCAGTTCACCAACCTTGTAGAGCATTCAATGTGAAGTTCACCTTCTTTGCAGGAACTTCATCCACAGTCCTACACAAGTCTGCTGTGACAGTGCAGGACCATTCTCTCTCTCTTAAGGAAGCCCACCTATGCTCTCAGGTACCTTATTTTCTCCCTGGGCATCTTTTTCCTCTTCTTAGTCCGTGTGCTTAAGATGCATATTTAAAATGCCATTTTATAGAGCACAGTTGTACCCCTACCATGCTACACTGCCTGTCTGCCTGCCAATTGAGACGATATTAATAAAGGTCTTTCCTGAAGGACAATTTGCACCAACTTTCTTTCAACACCTCCCCACAACAACTTTACACTCCCCACAGCTGAGGCTGGCTTGCAATTTGTAGTAAACCCTGGGACAAACAGCAGAAGGTGTCAGACTTTGACTATGAGACAGTTTAGCCAAGCCTTCACTGAGGAAAAGACAATTTGGCCCCAGGTTGCCTGCATTGACTCCTTTGTTACAGAGACAGTTTACTCAAGGCCAGGCTTAAGGAAAATGGGGTAGGCATATCTTCTTAAAGAGTCACTACTTTTTACATAGAAAGAGTTGAAAGGTGTGTTGGTGACATTTCCTGTTGCTGTGATAGAATAACCTGGTCAAAAGCAACTTAAGGAAGACAGGGTTTGCTTTGGTGTCTGATTCCAGAGAAATAGAGTCCATTGTGTCAGAGAAGGTATGGCACTAGGTAGGAGGACAAAGCTGGCTGAGCACAGTTTTCCTCCTCACACAGGAAACAAACAGAACAGGAAGTAGGGTAAGACCATAAACCCTGAAAGCCCAGCCCCACTGACATAATTCCTCCAACACTGCGTCTCCTAAAGGTAACAGAACCTCCCAAGACAGTGTCACCAACTGGGGTCCCAGTGTTCAAATGCATGAGCCTACAGGAGACAGTTCTCATTAAAACCGTCACTTTCCATTCCCTGGCCTCGAGGCTCATGGCCATGTCATGGTACAAACATGTTTAATCTAGCTGCAAAACTTCCCAGAGGTCCTCACAGTCTCAACACTGTTCAAAAATCCCAGGCCTCTTCTGAGACTCAAGGAAATATTTTAACTGTGGCCCTCCTATTTAAATATATATTTATATTATATTCATTCCCATCCTAAAATAGACCAATGAGGACATAATGAGGAAAGGTTGGACAAAGCAAGACCAAACCCATCAGTGCAAACATCAAATTTTGTAGCAATATCCAGCATCTGATGCTTCAATTTTAAAGGGCTTAGTTGCCTCCACCCCTCCATCTTTGCTACCTACAATCTCTCTGTCTCTATCTCTGTCTCTCTGTGTGTGTGTCTCTCCCTGTCTCTCTCTGTCTGTCTCTCTGTCTCTCTCTGTCTCTCTCTCTCTCCCTCTCTCTCTCTCTCTCTCTCTCTCTCTCTCTCTCTCTCTTTTCCCAATCCTTCACAAATAGTACCACAAACTGCAAACTAAGCACTCATTTGAACACTTATGTTTATGACTCTGTGGGGCCATTCTCATTCAAACCACCATAGTCCATTTCTGAGGGGAAATGAAGCAGAAACTCAAGGCAGGAGTCTAAAGTCAGGAACTGTAGGAACCTGGTCCAAGAACAAAGTCACCTGAGGAGATTGCTGAGTGCTTGTGAGAAAACTCTAACAAAACAAGAGAAGAATTTTTTTAAGAATTATTTATTTATTTATTTATTTTATGTATATGAGTACACTGTCACTGTCTTCAGACACACCAGAAGAGGGCATCGGATCTCATTACAGATGGTTGTGAGCCACCATGTGGTTGCTGGGAATTAAACTCAGGATCTCTGGAAGAGCAGTCAGTGCTTTTAATTGCTGAGCCATGTCTTCAGTCCCAAGAAAAGAATCTTATGACCTCAGTTTCTTCAAAACACAGAATTGTTCTTAAAATGTGTTTCTGTGGCCCTCCCAGGCATAGAAGATAAGTGAGTTTACGTCAGATTATTCATTACAACTGGCTATTGTTATTTGTTTCTATGCCTTTGGAACACATGTTTTTGCCATGAGAAGCTTGTCCTTGTCATTGCACACTTTACTCCAGTGATTCTTCTTAACTATCACAATATAAAATGTCTGATGCCCTGAAAAAAGTTGGCTACTGCTCAAGACTTTAGTCCACCTCATATATCAGCTCCATTCCCCCAGGTCCCACCACCTCTAGACCAGTGACCATGAGCCAAAGCAGACTATGGAAGAACACTGCTTCCTAACTTGCTTTCTATGGCTTGCTCAGCTACCTTTCTGCCCTGACCCATGGGACCTTCAACAGGGTACCCTAAGAGAAAGGGGGAGAGGTGGGCAGTGGTGGCGCATGCCTTTAATCCCAGCACTTGGGAGGCAGAGACAGCAGGATTTCTGAGTTCAAGGCCAGCCTGGTCTACAGAGTGAGTTCCAGGACAGTCAGAGCTATACAGAGAAACCCTGTCTTGAAAAACCAAAATGAGAGAGAGAGAGAGAGAGAGAGAGAGAGAGAGAGAGAGAGAGAGAGAGAGAGAGAAGAGAAGAGAAGAGAAAGGGGAGAGAGAATGGAAGGGACAAGGGACGCAAAGAATGAGACCAAGTCAAGTTTTCTGATCAAGGTCCACTGAGCTGTATATTTTCAGGCAATTTATACAGGCAGGGAAGGGGATAATGTGTTTGGGGGAATTTCACAGAAGCTGGGTGTTCTGCCACGGTGGATATCTTATAGCCTCGATGTTTTTGTCTGGCTCAGGGTGCAGCAAACACTTTCCTTAGGGCACAGTGACCACTGGCCATCTGCTTTCTCAGGAGTCAATAGCTGAGGAAAAACAAAACCTAAAACTATTCTTTCAAAATGGAGTCAGGTTGGCTCCCGGCACCTTTCTTATACACAAAGGACCACCTAACCAGCAATGACACTGCCTCCCCCATAGGATTGACCTTCCTACATTATTCAGCATTCAGAAAAATATCCCAGGGACATGCCCATAGACAAGTCTGATTGAGGCAATTCCCCAGTTGAGTTTCCCTCTTCCAGGTGACTCTAGCTTGTGTCAAGGTGACAAAAACTATAGCTAGCATAGATAAAAAGAACCTGGGAAGATGTATTTCAAGTTCTAATAGATCACAGCTGCCAGTCCTAACTATTGTGCTGTACCGGTCTGGCTGGTACAAAGTCAAACAGTCTCCTGAGGGAGGAGTGAGGATGATTATAGGAAAGATAGAAAAAAGATGCAAAAGACAGATATGGGAGGGCTGCAGGTCATTACCACGCCAGCCCTGAGTGTATTTCTCATAGCCTTTTTATACTACAGTACCATGGGAAGCAAAGCCACAAGCTTACATTAACAATTGCTGAAATATACACAGGAGATTTGTTCTCACACAAAAATCTCCCTGTTCCTTCTACCAAGGTCAATAGAATCTTCAGCCCCTAGCCTTGAGCCTCAAGTGCACCTCCTCTTATCGTTCCATGCCTCAGCAGGCTGGGAAATCTGCCAACAGGCCCTGACCTGCCTTGACTCTGCCTGGCAGGCAGACTTTCTCTCTGTTTTTTTCCCTCTGCTTCAGAAAAGCAGCAAATGGCTCCCAACATTGTACCCAAAGAAACTATCTATTAAAATTGAGCTGAGACAACAAATGGCAGACTTGGATACCTACCAAATCCCAACATTCCAGGTTACAGAAGCTTCAGTGGTGGCAGAGGACATGATGACTGTGCTGGTGGTCATGGGCCCCAAAGCCAGAAGGAGCTGCCCACAAAGCCCCCTACACAGTGTACATAGGATATCTCCTTTTTAACGTAATTCAGGACAACACAGATGCTGTCTTTAAGAATCTCAGCCTAGGGCTGGAGAGATGGCTCAGTGGTTAAGAGCACTGACTGCACTTCCAGAGGTCCTGAGTTCAAATCCCAGCAACCACATGGCGGCTCACAACCATCTATAATGAGACCTGATGCCCTCTTCTGGTGTGTCTGAAGACAGCTACAGTGTATTCATATATAATAAATAAATAAATCTTTGAAAAAAAAAAGAATCTCAGCCTATGGAGTGTGCAGCTAGTCACAAAGATTCAGGCAAACTTGCAGGGTTCTGTTCTGTCAAATTTGAAGGAGTGGATTCCCTGAGGGAAGCCCTAACGAAGGACAGTGCACTTTTGGGGAAATGGACACTTCAAGTGAACGTTAGAGAAGGCAGGAAACAAAATGAAGGTGGCTTTGGATTCAGGAAAGGTAGACTCAACAGCAAAGGAATGGGTGACTCATAAGAACCTCGAGGCAGATGGGATACCTTCAATTCTGGCTATAGGATAACTTCTTGGGGTAGGGTTGGGGGCAGTTACCCTAGGAACTGGCAAGCAGGCTCTCCAATGCAGAGTGGCTTTCAAGATGATCCTTCTTTTTTTAACTCCAACACAGACTTTACAGAGAGCCTATAGATAAGAAAAAAGCACCAAGACCATGACTGTCCCTTAAACCTGGACAATGGCAACACTGCTCGGCTCCACACTGACTCCAGCATCACAGGGGAAGCCAGAAGAGGAGTGGTTCAGAAGGAGCAAGAAGGAGCTTGGGTTGGAAGGAGATGGGGTGTGGGGAAGTTGGAGCAAGGGCACAGGCTCATGGCAGGAGCCGGTCACCCTGCAGGCTCCACTCCCTGTGCCTGGCACTGTCTGCCCCTATAGGCAGAACAGCTTGTGAGTGCGTGTCAGCTGGTTCCAAATAGTTTCTAAACGAAGAAGAGAAGGAGAAGAGAGAGGAGGAGAGAGGAAGGAGAAATTCACATTTTCCATGAAAACAGACTAAGGAATTTATGAATGCTTCACCAGCTCTGCAAAGGATACTGGAAGGGATCCCTTAGATCGAGGAGGATAAAGTTGTCACCCACAGGAGACAAACAATAGCAAACTGTTCACCAAAAGTAGTCTGAGAAAGCACCACAAAATCAGCAAAATAGCAGGAATCAACACACACTTTGAATAATAACTCTGGGTATTTAGAAATCGATTCAACAATAAAAATGAGACAGGCTGGCGCACTGTCTTAGGAAGCAGGATCCATCTTGTTGCCTCCAGCTTTTATGACCCATCATGCATACTGGGGTGGACTTTGGTGGTGTCTTTGAGTCATTTCTGCTCCTGTGAATGACTCCAATATAACTCATTGGCTCACTAAGTTAGATTTTGATGGTGCCCATTCTTGGGTCTGTTGGGTGAGAAGCTCTCATATACATCTCCCCAGGGATAAGTCACACAGCAGGTACTAAGTGCCTATCTCAAAAAGTTCAAGAGATCGCAAATAAATAAATTAAGACTTAAGACTTAATTAATTAAGACTTAAGCCTTAAAACTTTAAAAACTAGGTGGGTAGTGCTGTCTCACGCCTTTAATCCCAGCACTAGGGAAGCAGAGGCAGGTGGATCTCTTAAGTTTGAGGCCAGTCTGATTGATCTACAGAGTGAGTTCCAGCACACCCAGGGCTACACAGAGAAACCTTGTGTCAAAAGACAATAAATAAATAAATAAATAAATAAATAAATAAATAAATATTTAAAATACTTTACAAAAACAAAACAAAGCCAGAGACATTAGACAGGAAGAAATAATTAAAATCAGGGGAGAAATTGAAACATAGCCCAAACTTGGAATTGCGGGCGTTTTGCTTCCCTCCTCTACAATCAGACCCTAATGGTTACTAAAAGCTCAAGTGAGCAGGATTTAAGGATGAGCTACTCCTACATAGCAGGCAGAACCAGCAGGAGTTAGACTTAGGGCACAAATCATATGAGCTATTGATATTACAGCAGCAGCCATGGGATGAGAAAGACATCCAATAAATACGGTGGTAATTGCCAGACCCAGGAGGAAGATAAAGGCTGATGCTCTCATAATGCTAATGTCGCCAAGGCCATCAGCTGGAAGAAAAGGAAGTGCCTTTCTATTGTTTGCCAGCCACTCGCTTCCAGCTTTATATATTGTCAACAGTTTCTGCCTGGTCATGAGATAGTTATTTCTACTGACAAAGTCCGGGAAAGAGACTTACGGTATGTCCTCTAGGTGTGGGAATTTTAGGTGAGTAATTGCATACGCCATTTCAATAGCTAGTGGGAACTTATAAAACCGACATCATTTCTATTTTAAAAGTCAGGGTAGAAACTAACAATCTAGGAAAGAAACAGGCCGGAAAGATAGCTCAGTGGTTATGATTAAGTATTGTTCTTGCAGACAACTCGAGTTCCATTCATAGCACCCACATCAGGCAGCTGCCTGGAGCTCCAGCTGTGCTGTATAACAGGCAGCTCTAGGAAGTTCAATATCCTTCCTGGCTTCCATGAACACTGTCATTCATGTGCGGGGAGAGAGAGAGAGAGAGAGAGAGAGAGAGAGAGAGAGAGAGAGAGAGAGAGAGAGAGAGAGAGAGAATTAAAAACAAATATTTTAAAAAGAATGAAAGAAAAAAATAAAAGCACAAAACAGCACAAATAATGAAATAAAGAATTGATAGTGGTGCAAATCTTTAATCCCAGCCCTTGGGAGGCAGAGGCAGGTGGATCTCTGTGTAGACCAAGGCCAGCCTGGTCTACAGAGCTAATTCCAGGACAGCCAGGACTATATAGAGAAACCCCTGTCTCGAAAAACTGCACATACACACACACACACACACACACACACACACACACACACGAAAGTTGGCTCTTTGAAAAGAGAAACAAGATTGACAAATGTTTGGTCAAATTAGCCAAAAGAGGGAAAAAGAAAAACAAAATTAATAAAAATTGAAAGATGAGGACTGGAGAGGTGGCTCGGTAGCAAAGAGGACTGGTGGCTGCTCTTGTAGAGGACCCAGGTTCAATTCTTAGTACCCACAGACCAGCTCACAATTTACTATAACTTAAGTCTCAGGGGATCAGATGCCTCTCTGGCTTCTAGAAGCACCAGGCAAGCAAGTGGTGCACAGACATACATGCATACAAAAATCCATACACATAAGTAAAAAATAAAAGCTAAAAAAATAAATTAAGTATGTAGCAGGATAGTTTCCTGCTGCTGCCACATTGTTTGCAGTGGAACTGATGGGGGAGGAGCTAATGTGGAAGAAGCAAAGAGAGAGGAGGAGAGGAAGGGGAGGAGATGAAGGAGAGAGGAGAAGGAGAGAAGATGGCTGGAGATGTTCGCAAGTCTTTAGCAGTCTCAGGTTATTCATATCTAGGTTAGTTAATTGGGTTATCAATTCTAATTGTGTGGGCATCTTGTTAATTGAGCATTTCCAAATATATAAGTATTGGATATCCATTAAGTATTAAGAGTCTTCATTCTGCCAGGTACCGCAGGATGGTGGGTATTACCTGGGCTCAGCCAAACATTGTGGACAGCGTGGTTGATTGGCTGATCTAGCCACCACGATGGCGTCTAGTAGGTACCAGGGCCGGTGCTTCAAGCTGGCCAGAGCCAAGGTCTGAGTCGAGCAGCAGCGGGAGCATGCAGCCAGCCACTCTTGACCTCTGGCCCCATCCGGAACATGGCAGCTGCTTAAGAACAAGCCAGACCGGACACCTTTTTAAATATTACTCCCAACAAAAATAAAACAAGAGATTTAAAAGGGAGACATTGCAATAGATAACAATGAAACTCACAATCATGAGGACATACTTTAAAAACCTATATCCCAACAAATAAGAAAACTTCAAGGAAATGGATTCATCTCTGTATAAAATAATCTACTGAAATTAAACCAAGAACAAATAAATAATTTAACTAGATGTGATGGTTTGTATATGCTCGGCCCAGGGAGTGGCACTATTAGAAGGTTTGGCCCTGTTGGAGTAGGTGTGTCACTGTGGGTATGGCTTTAAGACCCTCATCCTAGCTGCCAAGAAGCCAGTATTCTGCTAGCAGTCTTCGGATGAAGATGTAGAACTCTCAGCTCCTCCTGTACCATGCCTGCCTGGGCACTGTCACGTTCCCACCTTTATGAAAATGGACTGAACCTCTGAACCTGTAAGCCAGCCCCAATTAAATGTTGTCCTTACAAGAGTTGCCTTGATCATGTGGTGTCTGTTCACAGCATTAAAACCCTAACTAAGATCTATAACCAACAGTGAAATTGAAGTCATAGTAAAAAATCTCCCAAGTAAAAATAAGTCCAGGACTTAGTAAATAAAATAATTAAATAATTAATAATAAATAATTAATTAAATAATAAATAAATAATAGTAAATAATTATTTTAAAAGTCCAGAACCAGCTTCACTGCAGAATTCTAACAGAGCTTTGAAGAAAAAACAACACCAAGGCTATTCAAATTATTCTATAAAACAGAAAAGGAATGGAGGCTTCCGAGCTCTTTTTATGACCAGAAAGAAGTATTATCACAATATCAAAACCAGATAAAGACACCACAAAAGAAAAAGAGACAAAGGAAATAACAGACCTATCTCCCTATTAAATATCGATTTTTTAAAATTCTTAATAAAATAAAATATCAGCACTTCAAGATTCAAAAGCACATGAAAATGTTTGTTGTGAGGCTGGAGAGATGGTTCAGTGGTTAACCATGCTTGACACTCTTGCAAAGAACCCAAGTTCTGTTCTTAGCATCTATACAGTGGCTCAGAACCATCTGTAAATCCAGTTCCAGTAGATATGATGCCATCTACTGGCCAGCTTAAGTACTAAATACACACAGTACATATATTCAAGCAAAACATTCATACACATAAAAGTACATAATAAATAAGAGATCATTCATTATGACCAGGCAAGCTTTATTCTAGTACAAAGCTCAAGTCCAGGTGGATCAAGGACCTCAATATAAAACCAGATACACTGAACCTAATAGAAGAGAAAGTGGGAAAGAGCCTCAAACTCATTGACACAGGGCAAAGTTTCCTAAACGGAACTCCAATGGCTCAGGCTCTAAGATAAAAAATTGACAAATGGGACCTTATGAAACTGAAAAGTTTCTGTAAGGCAAAAGACACAGTCAATAGGACAAATCAGCAACCTACAGATTGGGGCAAAAATCTTCACTAACCCCACACCCGATAGAGGGCTAGTATCCAAAATATATAAAGAACTCAAAAAGCTAACCTCCAAAAACCCAAATAACCAAATCTAAAAATGGGGTACAGAGGAAAACAGAGAATTCACAACAGAGGAATTTCAAATGGCCAAGAAGCACTTAAAGAAATGTTCTAAGTCCTTAGTCATGAGGGAAATGCAAATCAAAACTACCCTGAGATTTTGCCTTACACCAATCAGAATGGCTAAGATCAAAAATTCAGGAGCACATGCTGTCAAGGATGTGGAGAAAGAGGAACACTCCTCCATTGCTGGTGGGATTGAAAACTGGTACAACCACTCTAGAAATCAATCTGGAAGCTTGATGTGTTTATAAAAAGATAAAGAGATATAGAATATGTTCTATGGGTATGTGGTGAGGTATGGGGGAAGGAGATGTCTTAGTGGGCCCATGCCAAGGCATCCCTTCCCCCTAAGGGACCAGCCATACAACCGTATAGTATAGAATAGAGTTTATTCAGGGCATGGGGAGGGGAGTTGAGAGGGTAGTAGAGGCAGAGAAAGCAAGGGAGGGGAGAGAGAAAGAGGGAGAGAGAGAGAGAGAGAGAGAGAGAGAGAGAGAGAGAGAGAGAGAGAGAGAGATCTGCCATGACCACATGGAGAGAAAGGGGTAGGGGAGAGGGGAAGGGAAGATGGCAAGAGTGCAAGAGATCAAGAGACAGAGGAGGGGCAAGCAGCCCCTTTTATAGTGGGCCAGGCCTACCTGGCTGTTGCCAGGTAACTGTGGGGTGGAGCATACCTGGCTGTTACCAGGTAACTGTGGGGTGGAGTTTAGACAGAACGCTAACAAGGTTCCTCAGAAAATTAGAAATAGACCTACCTGAAATTCCAGTTATACCACTCTTGGGCATATACCCAAAAGATGCCCCACCACACCAGAGGGACACGTGTGCCACTATGTTCATAGTGGCCTTATTTGTAGTAGCCAGAAGGTAGAAACAACCCAGATGTTCCACAATTGAAAAATGGATACAGAAAATGTGGTACATTTACACAATGGAATACTACTCAGCTATTAAGAGCAAGGACATCATGAATTTTGCAAGCAAATGGGTTGAACTAGAAAATAGCATCCTGAGTGAAGTAACTCAGACCCCAAAAGGACATACATGACAGGAGCCTAGCATGGCTGTCCTCTGAGAGGCCCAACCAGCAGCTGACTGAGACAGACAAAGATACTTATACCCAACCATTGGACTGAAGTCGGGGATCCTGGGGAATTAGAGGAAGGATGGAAGAAGCAGAAGAGAAGGCCAACCCCATAAGAAGACTAGCAGTCTTAACTAACCAAGACCCCTGGAAGCTCCCAGACACTGAGCCACCAACCAAAGCAGGCAGCATACATGAGCGAGACACACACACACACACACACACACACACACACACACACACATATATATATGTATATGTATACATATACATATACATATATATATATGGACTGCCTGGTCTAGCCTCAGTGGGAGAAGATGTGCCTAATCCTCGAGAGACTTGAGGCCTCAGGAAGAGAGGAGACCTGGTGGTGGGGGAGCATCCTCTCGGAGACAGGGGGAGGAGGAATGGGATGAGGAACTTGGGGGGGAAGTTGGAAGGAGGGGGCAATGTCTAGATTGTGAATGAATAAACAAACAAACAAACAAACAAACATGAAGAGGAAAAAAGTCAAAGGGGCGGAGAGGCAGGAGCGGAGGGAGACCGAAAGAATAAAGCAGGGGACGAGGATGGGGTGAGGGGATCGGCGTTTTTGTTAATGACTTTCTGGATTTGGACAGACAGGTGTCAGTACAGTAGCTCTGCCCGAAGGCCTGGGTCTTTGGAACGGGTGCCAGGAGTTACTACCAGTCTTTGTTTAATCTGGAGTTCCAATGTGGGTCTGAGTGGTCGCCAGCTGGGATACGAGTCAGGTGGGTGTGCCCCACGTAGTAGAAGCCAGTTGTGGGTCTGCGTTCAGCCCTGCCCTGGGATGTGGGACATGCTGCTCGGGCAAGCAAAACTCGGGGGAGCCAGATGTAGGTCCACGGGAGGAGATAGTTGAACACGCATGATATTTAAGAAGTGGGGGCGTTGGGGGGGGGGGTTCTGGGAGTTAAAGGTTTCCGTGAGGACAGGGACCAGAGAGATGGCTCAGCAGTTAAGAAAAGTCGTTGCTCTTGCAGAGGACCAGAGTTCAGTTCCCAGCACCTACACAGTGGCTCATAACCATCTGTAACACCAACTCAGGGGAGGTTTTTTTGTTTGTGTTGTTGTTGGGTTTAGTTTTTGTTGTTGTTTTGGTTTTTGGGGGGAGGTTATTTTGTTTGTTTTGTGGGTTTGGTTGTTTGGGGTTTGGGGGCTTTTGTTTTGTTTTGTATTTCATGAGCACCAAGCTCACACTGATAAATTTATAGTCATGCAAACAAAAGATTTACACATCTAAAAAAAAAAAAAAACTTTAAGAAAAATGTTTGGGGGGCTGGAGAGATAGCTCAGGGGTTAAGAGCACTGACTGTTCTTCCACAGGTCCTGAGTTCAATTCCCAGCAACCACATGGCTCGCAACCATCTATAATGGGATCCAGTGCCCTCTTCTGATGTGTCTGAAGACAGCTACAGTGTACTCATATAAATAAATAAAATAAATCTAAAAAAAAACAAACAAAAAAAATTTTTTAAATGTTTGAATAAAAGGCTTATGTGGGGATGGGGAGACAGACAAAGAAGCAGGTAATGAGTGCTTGTTTTAGTCAGTATTCACTAAAAGAACAGAACTGATAGAATGGATATGTGCATACCAAAGGGGAACTTATTAGATTGGTTTACATGATATGAAGTAAGTAATTCAACCATGGCTTTCTCCTACCAGAGAGGCTGAAAATCCAGCAGATGCTCACTCCACAAGGCAACCAACATAAAGCTGAAGAATTCCTGGAGAGTAGCTGGTCTCAGTCGACACTGGAAACGGAAAGAATCCAGTTCTAATATTAGTGAAGGAATGCCACAACAGAGTAGGTGGACTTATCAACAAAAGCAAAGCTAAAGAGGCAAAAAGCTGTTTTCTTCTTCCATATCCTTTTATCTGGGCTGTCTACACTTAGGATGCGTCTTCCCATTTAAAATCTCTCACAGAAGTGCCCAGAAACTTACAGTTTAGTTGATTCCAGACCCAGTCAAATTGACAACTAAGATCAACCATCACAGCAGGCTAATCCAAAGTAAGGATGTATGAGAAAGCATTGTAGAAACTCAGTAGTTAGTAAACTAATTTAAAAAAAAAATTTAAAGGAGTTCCAAAGGCAATATCCTACATGGGTGGCCAATGCTTCTCCCAGAAGATATTCAGGAATGGGATTTTCAGTACCCACAATCTACCATCCTCCTTTCATCAGTGCACCCCGACCCCCACCCCCACCCCAGCCCCTCTCTACTTTCCTGGCTTGCTCTTGTGCTCCACATTAAACACACAAAAGCTTTAAAGCTGGGATCTATGAATGAGAAAGGACATACAGCGTTCGTCTTTCTGAGCCCCCCTATATGTTATTTGTCAGAGAAGCTCCAGAGATCTTCAAAACAACACAAGCTGATGTCACTGTTTATAGTTGTTCACTATAACTACCGGACAAGATCTTTGTCCTGGTTAGCTTTAATTGTCACCTTAATACTACCTGAAGATGACTACCTGAAGATGACTACCTGAAGTCATCTGAGAGGAAAGCCTCAGTTGAGAAAGAAATTACCTAGATCAAATTTCCCTATGTGTGTGTGTCTGTGAAGGATTATCTTGATTATTAACTGGTGCACAAGGTTCCATCCCACTTTGAGCAGGACCATCCCTAGGCAGAAGGTTCTGGATTATCTAAAAAGGTTAGCTAGACATAAGCCAGTGAACAAACCAGAGAGCATACCCAAAAGCGATATTCCTCCATGATTTCTGCTTCAGGTTCCTGTCTTGAGTTCCTGTCCTGACTTCCTTCAAGGATGGACTGTTACAGAAGTGTAAGATGAAATAAACTCATTACTACTCTAAGTTGCTTTGGGTCAGGGTATTTTATCACTTTAAGAGAAAGGAAACTATGATACTGTTGCTGAAGATACCACACACAATTTGACTATTAAATATAGAGAAATCAATTTCAAACCATTTTGGAAACTTTTTCCCTGCTGTGTAACATGCCTAATATCAGAAGGTACTATTCAGATTGTTATGGGAAAAAGACATCAATGATCGTACCCAGCATGGGACCCGAATGCTATGATATTAACTTGCCAGGAGAGAGTTGTCATAGTGGCATGACTGTTATAGTGTAACCAGCTGGTTTCCAACTGGATTGGAGGCTGGCTCCACAGGAGAGAATTCATGCCTGACACTTAAACCTGGTCAGAAACACATGGCTGGGGCAGTCTAGGCACTAGGGCAGAACTTACTGTTGTTATTTTGTTAAATATACAAAACACTCTTTGTGGATCCAGGACCCTGGGATGCCCCAGTGTGTTCTGCTGAATGGTGGAAGAGTCTAATCCAGTGCTTGCTCTTGTGTTCTTTCACTGCTGCTTGCTGTACTCTTAGTAAACTCACTCACTGGAAACCCAAGGTTTGTGGACCATAAGGAACAGAGTCAAAGTCTACATTTAGATTAGGTAAATGCCATTTAACACTTCTTACTTAGGCTCCAGAAAATGATACTCCTTCTCTGTCCACTTTAGTAAACACTATGGAGGTCAGTTGGCCTTTCAGGAGGTCCAGAAGTTTAACAAATGAACATTACTCACTACCAAAGTCACAAGGTCTCAATTGACAACCAATCCTGTGGTGCTTTTCTGCCCTCCAGAGGCCATTTGACTTCTAGCTCAGGATCAGGACTGGTTAAAGTCTATCCTGACCACAAAGCAGTTAGCTTCTTTCTTATACCTCCCAGGACCATTTGCCTCGGAGTGACATTGCCCACAGTGGGCTAGATCAATCAAGAAAATACCACACAGATATGCCTACAGGCCGATCTGATGGAAACATTTCCTCATTTAAAGTTCCCCCCTCCCAGGTGACTCTACTTTGCATCAGGGTAACAAAAAACAGCACACAGAAGAACAGAACAGTAGCATAGTCATGAACCATTTTCCACAAAATACTACTCAACTGCTCATGAGAAAATGAACTTAGGGGGCTGGAGAGATGGCTCAGCGGTTAAGAGCACTGACTGCTCTTCCAGAGGTCCTGAGTTCAAATCCCAGCAACCACATGGTGGCTCACAACCATCTGTAATGAGATTGGATGCCCTCTTCTGGTGTGTCTGAAGACAGCTACAGTATATTCATAAATAAAATAATAAAATACATCTTTAAAAAAAAAAAAGAAAATGAACTTAGCAGAGACCAACTTGACCAGGAGATCAAGGTTAACTACCAGTGGGGACAAGAAGTAGGGGTTGAGGCAAGGATTTTGGTGGGTTTTCTGAGAATGAGTAGTTGGTGGGTATAAAGAGAATCTCTTGTGAATTGGATGGAAAGTATCACCTGTCAATAAAAAAATCTATTGGCTTATTAGCTTAGGCAGGAAATAGGAGATGGGAGTTCCAGCTGGGAGAGAAGATCCTGGAATAAAGTCAGGTCTGTGGGAAGGAGATTCTCCCTGAATGCTGATGGAGTCAGTGGCATGAATCTGAGGAGAGGTAACTAGCTATGCAGCAGGACTTAGAATAGAATAAGTAGGAAAATTGAGTTCCGAGCTAATGGGAGTGAGTCAAAGCTTTTGGCTTAGGCCTGTATTCATAAATAATTCAGTCTCAGAGTCGTTATCTTGGAAACTTGGGCACTGGTGGAAAAGCCCACTATTACGGGTGACGCAGGGCTTTTCTGGATCTGAAGATTTAGCTTGGGTTGGGCTTCATTATCAGAAGAGATGGATGTTGTTCTCAGGGGAGCAGAGACTCCTGAAGCTACACAGTCCTCTGGACTTCCTTATCAGAAGGAGGTGTTCTCTTTAGGAGAGAAAGAAAATTCCTTGTAAATACAAGACATAGACATAGACTTTCACACACCATCATAAATCCATTGTTGTACTTGCAAGTTTGTGGCTTATTTTATTTATGTTATTATTTTTCATATGATGTGTCTACATAATAAAATCCAAACTCCAAATGATTCGGCATTTTCCCAAACCCTTGACACCCTCTTGAAATCAGTCGTAAGCCTCTAGTTCAGTGAGGTGATAAGGTGCAGCACATGTAAGCACAGTGAACAATCTATCATCATGATGTAACTGTGTTTGTGTCCTGTACTTCTTCCATAACCAACTTTCCCCTAAGGGAGTGAAAGCTTCCTTTGTCCCACAGTGAGATGAATCCCTCCAGTCATGATGGGGAAGGCAAGGCAGGAGAAGCAGCTTGGCTTGTGGACCCAGGAAAGAAACAAAGAGGAGGAATGGCTGCTCTCAGCTTTCTCCTCTGATTCTTGAGATCGAGCTGCCCACACTCAGGGCAGGCCTTTCCCTTTCAATTAAACTACTTCGGAGAATTCCTCATTGTCATATCCAAAGGCATATAGGAACAAGGCCCCAAGTGTTTCTAAATCTAGGGAACTGTCAATCAAAATTAGCTGCCACAAGTCAGCTTGTCACCCACACACATCACTTTAAACCGTAGTATTTTATTTCCTGGCCCTTAAGTCTCATGTTCATCTCATAATTCAGGATGTTTTAGTCCGTCCCTGAGGGTCCTCTAGGTCCTAACAGTTACAGCATTGTTCAAAATTCTAAGTTCAAAGTTTTCTCTCAGAATCAAGGTATCCTTTCAACATTGAGTCTCTATAAAAATCAAAATACAAACTGGGTAGTGGTGGCACACACCTTTAATCCCAGCACTCGGGAGGCAGAGGCTAGACTGGTCTACAGAGTAAGTTACAGAATAGCCAGGGCTACACAGAGAAACCCTGTCTCTTAGGAGGAAAAAAAATCAAAATAAGGTTACATGCTGCATGAGTGCGAGTTCTGGCAAGGTCAAAAGAAGGCGTTGAATCCTCTGGAGCTGTGCTTATGGGCAGATGTGAAATAGTTGCCATCAGTGCTGTGAACCAACTTCATGTCCTCTGTGAGAGCAGTATGTGCTCTTAACCACTAAGCCATCTCTCCAGCCTCACTGCCAAGTTCTACTGTCTGCCTAAACTGTCACCTGGACAGAACTACAGCAGCAGCCTCTGTGTGCCTTCAGGTGACTGTTCTCCAGAAAGACACTCTAAAGGCTCTGTTGGTGGTGGGGTTTGTTTGGTGGTGGTGGTGGTGGTGGTGGTGGTTATGGCAGGTTGTTGTTGTTCTGTTGTTTTCAGGCAATATCTTCAAATGAGTGTTTTTTTCCCTATGGTTATTTAGGGTTGAAGTGGTGATATTTGGGAGTAGTTGTTTCTCTTCTTCTTGAGATATTCGGGAGTAGTTGTTCTTTCCCTTCTTCTTGAGATAGGGTCTGGCTCTGTACTCCAGGCTGTCCTGTAATGCATTTTGCAGTCCAGGCTGGCCTGACACTGTAGTGAACTACTTCCTCAGCTTCCCTTTCTAGGATTATAGGCACAAGCCACCACACCTATCAGGGTTTTAGTTTTCACCCTCGAGCCCTCAATGCATAGGGTCTTGCCTTCAAGGCTCCTCCTCCCTGTGCTTGCACAAGCTTCCTCCTTAGCTCACCAATCTCTCCCTCTGCCACTACCATCTTGTCCAAGTCCAAACCTAAAAATGGGTTCACTCTCCTCTCCTCAACAAACTACACTTCTCTCTGTAGGGGTGGTTCCTATGCAAAGGTTCTCAACCAATCAGTGAAGATGGCGGGGGCTAGTTGCTGGGCAGAAGGGAAGGCGGAGATTTCTGGGTCGATGAAAGAAGACTAGAGATGCAGAGAGAAAAAGAGAGATTTCACCACACTTCGGAGGGAGAAAAAAATGACCAGCCACGTGAGTTCTAGGGCAGAGTGGCCGTTGGCCACTTCCCAAACTGGGCCTGGGGAAGCAGGAGGGATGTTAAAAACATAATTAAGGGCAGATTTAGGGTGCTAAGCTGAGAGTGAAAAGAAGGGCACAAGATAGCCAAGGAATAGCCCAGCAATTGAGCCAATAAGGCAGATTGAAATTGAGCAGCGTGTGTGTGTGTGTGTGTGTGTGTGTTTCATCCTCAGAGCCAATATTCTCTGGGGAGGGGCTGGTAGCGCAGTCCAGTGAGGTAGCAAAAACCACACACTTTCTCTCTCTCTCTCTCTCTCTCTCTCTCTCTCTCTCTCTCTCTCTCT
>NW_021620582.1:2322548-2336236 GCF_004785775.1 Grammomys surdaster
GAGAGAGAGAGAGAGAGAGAGAGAGAGAGAGAGAGAGAGAGAGAGAGGAACACTGAGGAGAGAGGCGTAGGAGAGTTGCCACCTGGGCTCAAAGGAAGTTGGACATGAACCTAAGGGGAGGTAACCAGCCACGGCTGGCATAGACTAGAATAGATGGGCTAACATAAGTTAAGAGCAAGTTGGGAAGCAAGCCTAGCTTAAGGTTTGACATTCATTAATAAGCATAAACCTCCATGTCCTTATCCAGGAACTGGGGCAGGCATAGAAACAGCCTAGATGGCTACAGTGTGACTCAGTACATGAGCGCATGAGTTCAGTGTCCACCCTGGAACTGGAGTTGCAGGAGGTTGTGTACTACCTGAGTGGGTGCTGGGAACTGAACTCAGGACCTCTGCAAAAGTAGTACTAAACCACTAACCATATTTCTATCCCTAAAACTAAGGTCTTTAAAGAGCTGGCTAAATTAAAATAAGTTTTTTCTTTCTTTGGGAGAGTGGGGGTGGGATGGGGTTGTGTATTTGGTTGTTTTAGGAAGAGCCCTAATCCCTTCTGATTTGCATTCTTTTTTTTTTTTTTCTCTTTTTCGAGACAGGGTTTCTCTGTGTAGCACTGGCTGTCCTGGAACTCACCAGGCTGGCCTCGAATCCAGAAATCCGCCTGCCTCTGTCTCCCAAGTGCTAGGATTAAAGGTGTGCACCACCACCACCCAGCCTGATTTGGATTCTTATAAGAAGTAATTTGCTGGATGCAATGACATATACCTGTAAGCCTAGCACTCAGGAAGCTGAGACAGGAGGACCATAAATTCAAGGTCAAGCTAGGCTACAACATTTTACAAATGGTTTCATGCCTGACCATTGCCATGGTATGAACCCTGAGTGTTCCCCGAAGGATCGATGTTGTAGGCCAGCTCTATTTGGAGCTTTAAGAGATAAGATCCAGCAACAGAAGTTGTTAATGTTCGACTTTGAGAAGGATTTGGGACTCTGGCCATTTCCTGTCCCTTTGCTTGCCATCCACCATCAGGTGAACAAGACTCTTCTGCCATGACCCCTTGCCACAAAGTAATATGTCACCATAGGCCAAAGCAAAAAAAGCAACAGCTGTGACCCAAAAGCCCACCAACGGTGAGTCAAGTGAGCCCTCCCTCCCTCTGAGGTGACTTTCTGATCACAGTGACAGAGAGTTAATGCGGTCAGGCTGGGGTTTCCTGTGCTTTCTTTTCAAGACCCAACTTGAGGTCAGTTGGATCTACATGCGAACTTAGCTGAAGGCCAAGAAGTGATATTTGATTGGATCTGTACGTTTATGATCTTCATCATCTTGAAAACTTTAAGCCACAAGATTTTACACTCTCCCCTGAATCTCATTCCTGAACTCCAATTCCACGTACACTTAGACCTTTAGATATTATCTCACAGGCATTTTTAGCCTTTATCCCCCCTGCACCTTAGTTTAAATGGTTTCTATTGTCATCTTCAAATTCATCATTATTTTCTTTTACAGTCTAATATGCTGTTGATTGACCCAGAGAGTAAATCATTTGTTTTCAAATATTCTGTTTGTTTTCTTCCTTTTTTCTAAAACAGAGTTTCATCGTATAGCCCAGACTGGCTCAAACGTACTCTACAGCCAAGGATGACCTTAAACTTTTGATCTATCTGCCTCTACCTCCAAGTCATGGGAATGCATGTGTGTGCCGCCATGCACAGAATATTAGGTGCTGGGATCAAACCCAGGGTTTTCTGTGTTCTAGGCAATCACTTTACCATCTGAGCTACAGCCACAGCTGATACACCGTGACTTACTTCAATCTAAGTTTCTCTGTCTCTCTCTCTCTGTCTCTCTCTCTCTGTCTCTCTCTCTCTGTCTCTCTCTCTCTGTCTCTCTCTGTCTCTCTCTCTGTGTGTGTGTGTGTGTGTGTGTGTGTGTGTGTGTGTGTGTGTGTTATATTCCCCACCCTTTAACCCTGACACCTGGCACTGCAGCATCCTTTTCTGCTAATTCATCATCTCTGTTGTTTCTGGGTTGGTTTGTTTTACCTTTCTCTATTCCTATTGATATTTAAGATTTTTTTTATTTTTTCTTCTTCTTCTTTTTTTTTTCTTTTTTTTTTGGTTTTTTGAGACAGGGTTTTTCTGTGTAGCCCTGGCTGTCCTGGAACTCACTCTGTAGACCAGGCTGGCCTCGAACTCAGAAATCCACCTGCCTCTGCCTCCCAAGTGCTGGGATTAAAGGCGTGCGCCACCACCACCCAGCTTTTTGTTTTGTTTTTTAAGATAGAGCTTCTCTGTGTGACCTTGGCTGTCCTTGAACTCACTCTGTACACCAGGCTAGCCTCAAACTCACAGAGATCCACCTGCCTCTAAAGTGCTGGGATTGAAGGCATATGCCACCACTGCATGGCTGATATTTCAGATTTTTTAAAATCATTTATTTTTATTTTATGTGTATGAGTGTTTCCCTGCATGCATGTCTGTGCACCACATGGAGTGCCTGGTACCTGATGAACTAGAAGAGGGTGTCAGATCTCCTAGAACTAGAACTAGAGACAGTTGTGAGCCTACTACATGGGTGCTGGGAATCACACTCAGGTTAACTGAACCATCTCTCCAGTCCTGAATTTTTAGCTCTGTTCATTTTTTGAATGCCTATTAAATTTTATCAGATATTAAATAACGTGACCATTATATTGTTGAAATTATAAGATTGTTTTGTCTTCCTTAAAGTAATATTCAGTTTTGCCCAAACAAAAAAGAGATCAAATTTTCTAATATTTTTGTTTTGTTTTGCTTGTTTGTGGAGAGACTTCATTATGTAGCCCTGGCTGTCCCAGAACTCACTATGTAGACCAGGCTGGTCTCAAACTCACAGAGACACCTACCTGCCTCTGCCTTTTGAGTGCTGATATTAAAGGCCTGTGCCCACCACATCTGACTAAAATAAATAAATATATATATATAATGAGTGTTGTGCTGCTATGTACATATATAAGAACGTGTGTGTGTGTGTGTGTGTACACGCGCCCACCTCTAACTCCAGCTCAGGGAGACACAACGCCTTCTTCTAGCCTCCGAGAATGTACACCCAACACAACACATGAAATCTATGAAATAAACTTTAAATATGTTTTTATTCTTCCAGAGTATCTAGTAGCATATGAAGAAGTATATGTGATCAACCCCCTCCTTCCTGAGCAGTAATTTGTTTTTGACGTTACTTTTTTTTTTTTTTTTTTAAGATAAGGTCTCCATTTTAAACCCCAGCTGGCCTTGATGGCCTCCCTGCATCAGCTTCTTCAGTGCTGGGATCACAGGCATGCAACACCATGCCCAGCTTGTTTCGACTTATGCTTTAGGGAAGCTTTTAGTTTCAAGAAATACACAACGAAATCTACAAATAGATGATAACAAGCTTGAAACAGCAGATTCAAGATATTACGTTCAACTTTCATTTTTAGTCTCTGCATAGCCACAGTTATTTCCTGGAAGCTGCCTTCCCTATAGCTTTGTCAGATTCCAGGGGACTTTCGAATTTCATTGGATCTGTAATTACAGTATATCTTGCAGTAAGAAAAAAAACCCACGCCAAGCACAGATGCAAAAGCTACTGTTTTCGCCTTTCTGGTTTGCCTGTTTGTGGAGTTATTTCTAGTTTGAGGTTTTGTTTCTTTATTATCTCCTCGTGACAGGATCTCTCTCTGCAGTCCAGGCTGGCCTTAAACACAGTAGGTAACCAAGATTCACCTAGAACTCCCAGCAATCCTCCTGCCTCTGCCTCCCAAATGCTGGGATTATAGACTTGAGCCACGATTCCAAGAGTAAAGGCTATTTTTAACCCAAGAAATCAAGGGACAATTACGGTTTGGGAAATGGAAGGGAAGACGGGAAATATGCTGTTTACACTGCCACTTAACAGCGGTCTCCAACGTGTCTCTTAGCTTCAATCTCTGAGGGATCTTCTTGACGCTTTTTAACCACTTCAGATACTACCGCCTGGCTTCATTCTCCCTCACTACCTAATCTGTGACATCCTGCTGACATCCTGCCCATTTCCAAAATGGCCTCTCCCGCAGCGTCAAAGTTCCGAGTGCGCATGCGCGAGAGTAAGTTCTCTTCCTGGTAAGATGGCGGTGAGTTCGGTGTGCGGTCGCTGGCAGCTTCTGCGACTCCTAGGACCCCAGCGTTCGGTAAGGTTCGGTCCATAGCGTGGGGATGCTGCCTTGTGCTTGTCACCTGAGCTGAGGTCTCGAGCAGACGCTGACCTGGTCATTGGGATCTGCGTGTCATGACCTCGGGTCGCGTGAGGACACCACCGGGTTACGTCCTGGGGGTTGGTGGCCTGGCTTCTCTGTAGCTGTCTGGGAACTGCCTTCGTCCCTGAGCTGTGACCTCTGGGCCCTGTCCTCGGGCTTCGG
This sequence comes from Grammomys surdaster, assembly GCF_004785775.1. NCBI lineage: Eukaryota > Metazoa > Chordata > Mammalia > Rodentia > Muridae > Grammomys > Grammomys surdaster. The sequence goes on from NW_021620582.1 coordinate 2,326,966, forward strand.
TAACGGGACGCGGGACACCAGGGCCCGACCTGCACCCTGCACGCTCCAGTGCATGCCTTCGGGGCCTGCATTCTGTGCGAGCAGAGTTGCAGTGCCCCGACTGCTGCAGCAGGCTGTCTGCGGGAGAGGCAGGACGGCTAGGACTCAAGGCCTTCTCTTATGCTTTCACACGGTCAGTTCCACAGCGTCGCAGGGTCTCTGAAACCGCTGGCAGCCGAGCTCCTCGCAGCACGCCCGGGTAATGGGCGGCCACACTACGCTCTTCTCGGAGTCTTAACTCCTCGCTGCATCAGTACATCTGCCACCTTCTTTGCAGAAGCCCAGGTAAGAGGTTCCCACCGAAGAAAGGAGCACAGCTTCTTGGCCCGTTTCTTTTGTTCTATGTTGTTTTGTTTTGTTTCACGGGAGACATTTGTGAATGTGTAGCTGAGTTCTTTTCACACTCCACAAAGTTCCTCATAATATTAGCCTGTTTGTAATAGAAGTAGATTCTCAGTCAACTCAGTGGGGAAATGCTTAAAAGCACATGAGAAATTTATGGGGCAGGCAAGATGACCCAGCTGTACAAAAGCTCTTGCTATGCAACCCTGGTAACCTGAATGCCAATCCTGGAACCCAAGTAAAGGTGAAGCCGGTTGTGGCGCAATCCCTGTAATCCCAGCACTTGGGAGGCAGAGACAGACAGATCCCTGAGTTCAAAACCAGCCTGGTCAGCATAGCAAGTCAGAGCTGTGTAGTGTGACCTTGTCATTATTATTATCATTAATGGAGGAAGGCAAGAACTGGCTCCACAAAGTTAGTCTGACTTCCACACATGCTGTGGCAGGCATGCCTACACACATCATGCACACATAATAAAAATAAATTAAATTTTATATTATATTCAAGCCACTGCCAGAGGGGTGGTGGGAAGCCAATGAGGTGAAATGTGATTGTGGGTTTGTGTATTTGTGGTATGTGTGATTCTTTGAATAATGTTTCTTAGGAGCCTGAGTAGGATTTTTCTCTTAAAGATTTATGTGTTGTGTTATGTGTATGTGTGTGACTGTGTACATGTGATCATGGGTAACCATTAGAGACCCGGAGGCTGGAGTTACAAGTGGTTGTATGCTGCCCTACAAGGATACTGGAAACTGAAAATGGATCTCTTTACAAGAGTTCTTAACACCCAGCCATGTCTTGGGATATGCTCAATAACAGCTATTGGTTAGCATGTACTACATACAACCTGAACTACAGAGCAATCAAGATCCTGCCTCCAAAACTAACTTCTCCACCCACTCACCACCAGTAAAAAAAAGAAAGAAAGATTTAAAAAATGAGTTGAATTAAAGAGAATAAATTAGTATCAGGCTGAGGGCTAGCTCAGTCACTGGTCTGTGTTCTTGCCAGATGTATGCAAGACCCTGAGTTCTGTTTCCAGCACAAAACAAAAGGATTCCAAGTCCTATCGATTTGGAATATGGGGAGGATGATAACCATGATGTTCACATGACTGGAGTCTGGGAAGTGTGATATGGGAAGCAAGTTCCTTGCCAGAAGGGAAGCCATGAGACACTATCAAGTTACTCTTCTTATGCTAGAGGCAAAAAGTAATGTCCTTTGAGAGCAGGAATGTATGGACACCATTGGCCATCCTTGAACATCAAGGAGTAAAAGCAAGAAAACAGAGCCCAGGACTGGTTAGCGGAAGGGAGCCTCACCTTTTATATATCCCACTTATGGTTCTTGGTCCCATTCCTCACAGGTCCAGGCATCTCCTGTTGTTCCTGCTACCTCCACCCCCACTGCAGTACCAGAGGTAGCTTCAGGAGGAGCTGCAGATGTACTCCAGTGTGCTACAGAACAGAGCTTCACAGAACTGGGGCTTGGCTCTTACACCCCAGTGGGATGCATCCAGAACCTCTTGGAATATATACATGTCGACCTGGGCCTGCCTTGGTGGGGGGCCATTGCCACATGTAAGAGTACATACATCCTGAGCAAGGATGGGGAAAATGGGGTCAGAACCTCAACAATGGCAGTTCTGTCAGTGGATTAAGGAAATGGGTGCAAAACATAGAGGTTACAAAAGCAAATGATTCAAAAAGGGAAGGTACACTCAACTTTTAGTTCCTAAAGAGCATTAGAAAGCCATATATCATATGTACAGGTATCAGCATACAACATACAGGTATCTGAATGTGAGCTGAGAGCTGGGGTAAGGGAACCATATTAAAAGTAATGAAGCTGCCCTGACTTGGCAGACTAGAAGATTGGGTTGGGTACTTTTGCTCCCAAATTAGAAAGCTATTCTCATTGCTCTTACAAAAGCTGAAACTTTTAATTCTGTTTCTTCCTTAGACCAGTAAGCATTTTTTTTAAAAATCATAAAAACTCAGTTAAGGGTAGAAATGTAACTCAGTGATAGAGCACTTGCCTATCATGCACAAAACCAGCCTGGGCTACACATAGGGCCCTATCAAAAAGCATGTCATCTAGACTTCGAAGCATTTGTCTGCCCCCAGTGCTTGGGAGATAGAGGAAGGAGGGTCAGAGTTTGGTCACCCTTAGTTAAATAAAGAGTTCAAGGTTAGCCTTGTACCTCAGTCACTGTTCAGTGGCCATGAAGAGATGCCATGACCAAAACAACTCCTATAAAGGAAAGCATCTAGCTAGGGACTTGTTTATATTTCAAGAGTTTTGGTCCATCATTGTCATCCCAGGGAGCATGGCTGGCAGCATGGAGGCAGGCATGGTGCTAGAGAAGTAGCCAAGAGCTACAGCCTGAGCTCTTTGAGGTTGAGGCCAGCCTGATCTACATAGCAAGTTCCAGGCCAACAAAGGTAACAGAAGCCCTGTTGGGGAGATGGGAAGACAGAGCTGAAGATAGCTCTGTGGTTAAGAGCACAGCTGCTTTTGCAAAGGACCCAGGTTCCTTTCCCAGTACCCACACTGGCTCATATCTGTCTTATTCCAGTTCCAGGAGATGCCTTTTTGGCCTCTATGGGCATATGGACAGACAGCCAAAACACCTATACACATTAAATGAAAATAAAAAATTTTCCTTTATTTTATATGTATGAGTGTGTACATGTATACCTGTGTACCACATGCATGCAATGCCTGAATCCAGTAACCTTGAAACTGCTAGGCAAGTGTGCTACCACTAAGACAAATTCCCAAGCCCCTTGGTTTTCTAGAGTTTTTTAAAGATTAATTTTAGTGTGTGTGTGTGTGTACGCAAATTCGAGTACATGTGCATGCATGCATTTCCCTGTGAGTATGTACACTTGCCTGCAAAAGCCAAAAGGGTATTGGATCCCTTGGAGCTGGGGTTACAGGCAGTTATGAGCCACCTCTCATGGGTACTGAGAATCAAACTCAGGTCCTCTACAAAAGAGCAATCACTTTTAACCACTGCCCATTCTCTCCAGCCCACTCCCTTGACTTAAAGTAAGGTCTTACTATGTGGGCCAGGCTTTCCTCGAACTCTTGATACTCTTGAGCTCTCTGGTGCTGAGATTGGAAGCTGGTGCTACCACCTTTGGTTTTGGTGCCTTCCTGTTTACACTAAGTACACAAATGTGAAAAACTGCCCTGTTGTCTCTCCCTATTTTCTTGTTTTTCTGACCACACCTGCCCATATTTGTTACTTGACACTCCACCTCTCTTGAGTGAAAATATTCTGAGTTATGCCCTTGGTTTCTTAACCCAGACCCACTTAGATGTCGACAGATAGCATAAGCTAATCACTTGTTGGAATGGCCAGTAGACAGGAGTCTAAGGAAGGGGGAAGCGTTAAACCACCAGAACATGGTGGGTTACTACCCCAGGGACTTGTAAATCTGACTTTCCAGCTTTGTTCTGAGCCGGGTATGATGGCCATACCTGTAGTTATAGCACGAGGGAGGCTGAGGAAGGATGGTCATAAGTTCAAGGCCACCTTGTACACACCAAGACCCTATTGCAGAAAATGAACTCATACTTCATTCTGAGACTCAGAGATGCTGATCATGGTGGAGGTTCTGGGTGAATGTTTTTCCTTTATCAAGGAATTAGTTTATATATTTTCATCTACAACTTAAAAGTTGATGGGGCTGGAGAGGTGGCTCAATGGTTAGGAGCACTGGCTGCTCTTCCATAGGACCCAGGTTCAGTTCCCAGCACCCATATGTCAGTTCACAACTGCCTGTAACTCCAGTTCCAGGGAATCCGACACTCTCACATAGACATGCATACAGGCAAAACCCGATAGATAGATAGATAGATAGATAGATAGATAGATAGATAGATAGATAGATAGATCTTTAGAAAGAGTTGAAAAGTTTCCATTAATAGAAAAATTTGGAGGCTATTAAAGTACAAAAGACTTTTGCTTGGTGGTGGCAATGGTTGTTCCAGGGAAACAAACACGATCCTTGCTCATCTACTTAAGAGAAGTTATGCTGAACTTTTATTCTACCACAGTGGTCTGAGCTTTGAAGAACTGGGTATACCCTGTCCTTAATTCTGGGCCCCTTGGGTGGGAGCCACAGTGAGGAAAAGTCTGGAGTAAGCATTGGAGTGAGAACCTGGAGCCTTCAGCCTTCCAGGTGCAGGAAGCTTTTAATTTCACTCCAAGCCTGTGCTGTATTTTCTAGGTACCATCCTTGCCCGTTGCCTGGTTTTTCCTCTCATTGTGAAGGGCCAGCGAGAAGCAGCCAAGATCCACAACCACATGCCAATGATGCAGAAGTTTTCCACTCGAATCAGAGAGGCTAAGTTGGCAGGAGACCAGGCTGAGTGTGAGTTGGTTCCAGGGCAGGTGTGGGAGAGAAGCGAGTTTGCATTTGAGATATTCCACTTTGGGGAAGGAACAAGTGCCATGGTCCGGCAATTTTGACAAATCTGAAGGGTCTTCCATTTCTTGGAAAGAATAGGATATTAAGCTTCACTGATGTCACTCTTAACCCAGTGATCCATCCCTCTTGTCACAGTTTACAAGGCCACCATAGAGATGACACACTATCAGAAAAAACATGATATTAAACTCATCAGACCACTCATTCTACCTCTCACTCAGGTGAGCAGAAATATGTCCTGCTTATTTATTCTGAACCCATCAAGTTGTCTCCTGTTTCCTATGTCCCCTGCTCCCCAGAAATGTAAGTGATGTGCATGGCTTTTAGTAACAGGGCTATAAAAATGTACCTCCAGTTAGGTGTGCTGACTGTTTACCCTGTGTAACAGGCCCCAGTCTTCATCTCCTTCTTTATTGCCTTGAGAGAGATGGCCAACCTGCCTGTGCCCAGCCTCCAGACAGGTGGGCTCTGGTGGTTTCAAGATCTCACTGTATCTGATCCCATCTACGTCTTGCCACTGGTAGTCACCGCCACAATGTGGGGTGTCCTTGAGGTAAGCTGGGTCTGGCCGAGAGCTAAGCCTGCCAGTAAACAGGGAGTAGGGATGGAGTAGTATGTAGAATGTGTGTCTTCCATCCTCCATTCCCTGGAGAAGGAGAGTTGATGGGTCAGGGCTTAGAATTTACTCTTTTCCTCAACCCCTTTTTGGCAGCTAGGTGCTGAGACGGGTGTGCAGAGTGCTGACCTTCAGTTCATGAGGAACATTATCAGGGTGATGCCCCTAGTCGTCTTGCCTGTGACCATCCACTTCCCCTCGGTAGGTAATGGTTTAGTAGCAGCCTCCAGGTCCTTCTGTCTAGTACCTCTGAACAAACTGACTGGGATGCAGCTCTGAGCGCCTTCCCTTCATTCACCCAGGCAGTGTTCATGTACTGGCTGTCCTCCAATATGTTCTCCCTGTGCCAAGTAGCCTGCCTCCGGATTCCAGCTGTGCGCACAATGCTTAAGATCCCCCAGCGAGTTGAACATGACCCCGACAAATTGCCTCCTAGGGAAGGCTTCTTGAAGAGCTTCAAGAAAGGTAAGGGGTATTGGACAATGTGCCGGCAGGTAGCTGTCATCCCAGCAAGCCCAAGGCTGAAGCAGGATTGTACTCCCTAGCCAACCTAGGCTACATAGCGGGCTATAGAACTTGAGACTTTCCTCAGAAAGGAAGGAACCAGGGAATCAGGGTCAGGGGAATGTAGCCTAAACATGAGAGAGGAACTTACTTTCTTCTCACACAGGCTGGAAGAATGCTGAACTTGCACATCAGCTCCAAGAGCGGGAGCAGCGGATGCAGAAACACTTGGACATAGCTGCCAGAGGTAAGGAGGCTCTCAGGCTAAATACTGTCTTCCATTTCTTCTTTCTCTTTGTTTACTGAGATTTTTTTCTCTCTTCTCCCAGGTCCCTTACGGCAGACTTTTACCCATAACCCTCTGCTACAGCATGATCCAAGTCACCCCCCCAAAGCCCCCAACAGCAGCACCAACAGCATCAAAGGAAATGCAAAGAAGCCCTGGCAGGACACACTTGGCTGATGTGTGCTCGCTCTGATGAGAACCCTGCCTCTGCACAGATTCTTCTAAACAGACTTGATCCTATGTCCTTGTCCCAGCCCTGGGGACTACAGCATTTGGAAGTGTTCATTTTAAAAATTGTTTCCACTACAGACTCCTACTCGTGTGTATTAAAAGAGCCCTGGAGAGCCAAGCAACCTTCCCATCCACAGAGTTAGTAAACCTCTGTCTTATCTGGGCTTCTTGATGTTTGTTAAATATGGAATGGGAGTTGTTGGACACTACAGGGTGGAAAATGATTTCCCTCACTAGCCCTTGCTCTTGGGAAGGATCTTCATGTTTTATCTTGGACTTCAAAACTCAGCCCTCTACCTCACACACTGCATCTCCATCTGCATTTGCACTGTAGAGGTATGATGGGCAAGACCGTATGACGGTCGCCTTTGTGGTGCTGGAGATTGATCCTACATCTCTAGCCCTGATCATGTTTCTTGACCCCCATGATTACTTTTGCAATTTCTTGAAGAAGCAGATACGCTGAAATTCTTAGTGACGATTTAAAAGAATGAAGGGGGTCTAGGGAAAAGCGGATCAGCAGATAAGACTTCAAATCCCCAGCACTCATGTGAAAAGCTGAACATGGTCCTGCTTTTATGCCTGTGACCCCAGTGCTGTGGGGTGTGGAGACAGGAGGGCCACTTGTTTTGCTGGCCATCAGCCTAGCTCCAGGTTCAGTGTGAGATCCTGTCTCAGAATATAAAGGTAGACATGATAGAGAGGACACTTGACACCCTGCTCTGGCCTCTGTACATGCGCCATACTTTAAGAAGAAGCCCAAGTGTTTATGCACAAGCTTTTCCCATTCATGACATTTTAATACAACAGTTTTGTTGTGTGTTTATACAAGTCAGTTTTATTGCCTCTGGCAGCTGGATTTGGAGGGAGAAATTGAATCTTAGTTTCCATGACTGTTTTTGAACTGCACGAATATCCCAGAGTCATTAAGTAGAATAAAGCCACTCAGACCTTAGGAACATAACCTTTTTATTGTTTTGCATCTGACAGTTTTGTGTCCCTCTAAAGGAGACAAGTTTGGAGCATTGTTGGCCCTTGTAAAAGAAAAGAGGAGTGGGTAGGCACACCCAGGTGCTGCCAGAACCAAGCCCCAGAAATGGCCTGCTTCCGGCCACAGTCTGCATTATCCATTTATGAAGTCTGAAACAACATGTAGCAAAACAAATAAATTACTCTTCATCCCTCAAAAGCAAGTTCAGAGTTGAAGATGCCAAGCCTTGGCTCCTGGATGGGGCTTGCAGAGGTTCTGGCCAATGGGAGATAAGAAACACCTGTCCACAGCTCAGAATCCCCCGCTCTATTTAGACTTGGTATCTTGTTTGGGCAACTCTCCATCTTCCAAGTCCATTTCTGCAGCAACTGACATACAGAGGATCTGGAGGTACCGTGTGGTAGAGGCTACAAAGAGAAACCTGAATTAAAACCGGGAACAGGGTCAGGGGGCTGAGTTCAGGGCCACCAAAGGGGACTGCTCCAAGAAGGAGTGATTCAGCTAAGCCATATGGTTAATAACAGGAACCAGCTGTGGTAAGGTTTGCAGAAAAAGGCAAAAACCAGTCTATTCGGGTAGCTGACCCAATTGGAGATGCCAAGCTTACCTACAATCCTGCGAAGGCACAGAGGTCGTTTGTGCTCCGGCACTCTGATGATGAGGAAGTAGAAGGGCAAGCCCGAGAGTGCGATGGCAATGCCAATGAGGGAGTTGATGGTGTCACTGTAAAGTGGAACAGCCACCAGGAAGATGGTACAGAGGCAGAAGATGATGGGGAAGAAAAGGCTGAGCTAAGGGCACAGAGGAAACAGAGTTAGCGCAGCATGGTTTTGTTTGCTGCTTGTTGTTTCAAGATAGTCTGTCTCACTTTGTAGCCCAAGCTAGCCTCAAACTCAAACCTAGCTCAGCCTGAGTGCTGGGATTGTAGGCACGGATTGGTCCCTACACCCAGCTAACTCAGCAACCAAAAGTCCTTATCCCCTAAGCACTGAAGGGCTTAGAGACAGACACATTGGTATTGCATGTACCACCTGCCCACTGTCTGCATGCAGCCACCACCAAGTCTTAGCATTGTTTATTGGGTTTTGGTTGGGGATGGGGTGGGGAGGGGGTGCTGCTTATTTTAGGGCATTGAGATGAGACAGTGCTGAAGATCCGACCCAAGGCCTCATGTGTGCTAGACAAGTATTCCACCACTGAGCTGTAGCCTCAGTCCTTGGGGTTTGTTCGGGTCAGGGCCAGGTTGTTGGATTTTCTTTTCTTTGTTTTTTGTTTTTGTTTTTTTTAACTAAAAGAAAAACAAAAACCTAGTGTCTCAGCATAGCCTGGCTATTTACAACTAGTCTTTATGCCTTCACCTCTCAAGGGCTGGGGTGACAAGCTTATTGGTTTTGTTTCAGAGTGATATTTTGGGGTTTGTTTTTTTTGTTTTTGTTTTTTGTTGTTTTGTTGTTGTTGTTGTTTTTAAATGTATTTATTTTATGTATGTGAGTACACTGTCGCTGTCTTCAGACGCATCAGAAGAGGGCATCAGATCTCATTACAGATGGTTGTGAGCCACCATGTGGTTGCTAGGAATTGAACTCAGGACCTCTGGAAGAGCAGTCAGTGCTCTTAACCACTGAGCTATCTCTCCAGCCCCGGGGTTTGTTTTTTTAATGCATGTTTTGTTGCATGAGAAGCCAAAGATGGTATTGGATCCCTTGGAACTGGGGTTAGATGGTTATCAGCCACTGTGTAGGTGCTGAGAATCAAAGCCAGGTTCTTTGTAAAATCAAGTACTCTTAACCACTGAGCCATGTCTCCAGCCCAATCCTTCG
>NW_021620582.1:2336636-2369002 GCF_004785775.1 Grammomys surdaster
AGAGAGAGAGAGAGAGAGAGAGAGAGAGAGACACATATATATGGGTTTGTTTTTCTGGGGTTTGTTTAGTTTTTTTGGTTTTAGGTTTGTTTTTTGTTTTTAATGTTCATTAGTGTTTCGACTGCATGTGTGAGGGTGACAGAAGCCAGGAACTGGATTCATGGACAGGTGTGAGCTGCCAAAGTCCCATGGAAGGGCAACCACTGCTCTTAACTGCTGAGCCAGTTCTCTCTAGCCCCAAACATGTGATGTTTGGTTTTGTTGGGTTTTTTTTAGAAATTTTGTTTTGTTTTGTTTTTTAAGATTTATTTATTTTATGTATGTGAGTGCACTGTCACTCTCTTCAGACACACATCAGAAGAGGGCATCAGATCCCATTACAGATGATTGTGAGCCACCATGCAGTTGCTGGGAATTGAACTCAGGACCTCTGGAAGAGCAGTCAGTGCTCTTAACCGCTGAGCCATCAGCCCCAACCCTTAGTTTTTTAATTGCAGATAACTCTACTATGCCTGGCCTAAGGAAAGGATAACTTCTTGTAAGATTTCTGCAGTGGCAGCACTAGCTGTACTAAATGGAGCAAAGGTCGGTAAGGAGAATGGATTACCTTGAGAGGGCGAGGCCGGTCAGGTTCCTTCCAGCGCAGGTAAAGCTGACCCACAATAGAAAGCCCCACAAAGAACCAGTAGCTGAAGCTATAGTAGTTAATGAGCTGGAAGATGTCCTCCACACACAAGTAGACCAGCGCCAAGATACCCTGTTGGTACAAGTCCAAAGTCAGCCCCTCTCAGGCTTTCACCCTACTCAATCTCTCCCAGGTCACAGCTTCACAGTCTGCAAGTCGGCCTTCTGCCCCCACCCCTGGAGCACTCTTGGTACTGTACCCCTCTCTACTAAAAGATTGCCTTTAGCTGGGCAGTTGGTGGTACACGCCCTTAGTCCCAGCACTCTGGAGGCAGAGGTAGGTAGATCTCTGAGTTCGAGGCCAGCCTGATCTACAGAGCAAGCTCCAGGACAGCCAGGGCTACACAGAGAAACTCGAAAACAACAAAGATATTTGCCTCTCAACTAGATTTTTAGTGCATTCTTCAAACACTTGCCAAATTAACCCTAACACTTTAAGTGTCTTAGGCAGAAGTCTTAGGCAAAACCCTGTAGTCTCTCCAACTAACTCTTCAACTTCCATGACCCAGCTCCACCAAGTGTTACTGCAGGACTCTGTGATGCTGTCTGCCTTGCCTAAAGCCCATCTCCACAATCCTAACCTTCATACTCCACCTTAAAAATGCCCTCTCCAACATATTTTTTCTCGGCCAACTTCTTTTTCTTTTAAAGACTGCGTCACACACAATCATGCCTGTTACTCATTACAGTGTAGCCTGTGTCTCACTCCTTCTACTGGACCACATGCAGTTGGCACTTTTCACGGAAGTTTGAGTCTTAGAAACTCCATCCGCAGATAGCACGGTGCATCCGTAGTTTACAGACCAGAACCCTCTTTATGGCTTTCAGGAACCTAGACCAGCCTCATCTAGTACTAACAAGTTCCCCCACGATCTGGCTGTCAGTCTCATCCCTGAGATCACTCACATTGAAGAGTAGAGAAGGCACTGGTGTGAACCGTTCAACATGAATCATACAGATGGCATCAGGGAGGTGACCTTCTCTCGAGCCTACAAATAAAAGCCTGTTGAGATACAATAAGAGAAGCTGACAAAACTGGGGCACTTAGGGTAGCCTGGGTCACCTGCTACATCATTCCCTGTTATCCCTTCAGAGGGTCTGAAGAACAGAGAAGGGAGTTCAGTGTGGAGCTTAGAACTGGGCGTGGCTAATGGGAACAAGAAGAAAGGGATGGGGAATACTGGCAACTGGAATGCCTAGAAGTTTAACTGTCTCTGCCAAAGCTATTCATAATACCCACCCTGTGATAGTCATACCTAGAAGCAGCCACAATGGAAGCGTTGAGGCCACCAAAGCAAGATAATGCAACTGCTACTGGGATTGTCCAGTTGAATATTCCAAAAATCTGATCTGCAAAAGTCTAAGAAAAAGGAGAAGTCAGTAGCAGATCCTAACAGGGATGAAAGGCATGCACAGACATATGCCCAAAGTCCTCAGGCATCCAATCCCTTCCACAGTGGAGGTAACAGGACCTTCTTGAAAGCCCAGCATCCTTGTGCTCTTATCAGGCTGTCTGCTCCCTTCCCAGGACTGAGCAAAGTGGAATAGATTGAGGAGCCCACAACACACCCTTAACCTGCTAGTGAAAATCATTTACCACGGCAACAGCATCACTGGCCAAGATGTCCTTTATGTCTAGCACACTGTAATAGGCCACATTGGTCAAGAGGTAGATGACGGTGACAATGGGCATGGAAATGCCAATGGAGAGGGGCAAGTTCCTACAGCCAAACAGAAAGAAAAAAAAGAATCTGTCAGTCCCACCATTGTGTCCCTACCTCTTGTCCTTAAGTCTGCCATGCCATCCTCTCTGGGGATGCAGACAGCTGTGGTTCCCAGGTCCTTTGCCTTTGGGTTGCCTTGAAGTATTGGTGTAAGCTCTAAGCCCTTAAAAAGTACTAGGGGGAGAAATACTCCATTACAAAAGTTAGGCCGAGGAGGGGTCGCTGCACGTAGTAGCTCTTGCTTGTGGTCCCCGCTACTCTGAAGGCTACATATAGTAGGAGGATCCTGAGTTCAAGACCTACGGGGACAATTCAGTGAAACTGTCTCAAGTAAAAACAAGCTAGAGATGGCTCAGTGCTAAGAGCATCTGTTGCTCTTGTGGAAGACCTGGGTTCAGTTCCCAGCACCCATGTGGTAGCTCACAGTGGTCTGTAACTCCAATTCCAGAAGACTTGAAACCCTCTTCTGGCCTCTGAGGATACTGGGCATGCATATATGCAGAAAAAAATACCCTCACAAAAATTTTAAAACTATCCTAAAAATAAAAAGCAAAGCAGGGCTGAGGGCAGAGCTTAGTACAAAGTACTTGTCTAGCATGCCAAGGGTCCTAGGGCCAATCGCCAGTACCACTGGCAGCAACAAAAGGGGGTCCACTAGGGATATGTTATGTTCCAGCATAACAGGAAGTGGGTGTGATTCCTTTCTACAACCAGTGGTCAGGTAAAGATTCTGTCTCTGAGCCCTGCAAGTGTATCTTCAAGGTAAGAAACAGAAGAAACTAGAGAGACAGATTGTGGAATCTCACTTCTTCAATAGTAAAAACAGTGTGTGCATCCAAACAAAGAAGTCATTTCAGAGAATTCCAGGTGCCATCCTAACTGGCAGCCATGAGAAAGGCACAAAGACCCCTGAAGGTCACTCAAATGCAAAAAGATCATTGTCTGTATAAATGCCAAAAGAAGAGAGGAACAAATACGGCATCTGACTGTCTTTCTGGTAGTGAGAATTGGATCTGGGATCAAGGACACATTTGCAGTGTTTTAACCTGTGGGTCTCAACCCCATCCTACATATCAGACATTTATACTACAATTCATAACAGCAAAACTACAGTTATGAAGTAGCAACCAAAATAACTATGATAGGGGGTCACCACAACATGAGGAACTATATGAAAGGGTTGTAGCAGTAGGAAGATTGAGAACCACTGCTCTAAAGCCTTGAGCATGCTAACAAATGTTCTACCATGAGCTCTGCCCCAATCCCTCTGTTAATGTTGATAAGGTCTCAGTAAGATGTTCCAAGAGGCCTTGAATTCACTCTGGACTTGGCTTTGAACTTGTGATGCTCCTGCCTCAGCCTCCAGATTGGCTGGATTCCAAACCGTCACCATGAGGCAAGGCTGCAAATTATCCAGTCATTCAGCTTCTCGCCAGTAGGTGGAAGCACCACTGCCCAGTCTCCATTCACTTCCAGTATCCCAGCTCCTCAGTCCCAGTGCCTGCCAGCAGCTGTATACCAGAAAAGCTTCTCGGTTTTCAAAGCCAAAAGCTAACTAGGATGAGAACTGTTACAATTTAGGGAAACTATTTCCTGGAAAATCTTAGTTTCTACAATCATAATCTTTTAGAGCCAGGAAAGGCCATGAGATCCTGTAATTCCACCCTTTTAATGTTATATTGCAGAAGCACAGGCAAGGGCTAGAGAAATGGCTCAGTCGATGAAGGTGCTTGCTTGCCTTGCAAGGAGGGCCTGGGTTTGACCTAGAGCCCACATGGAAACGTTGGTGTGTTGTGGAGGACAGAATGCACTTGTAATCCCAGAATTAGAGAGGTGGGAACAAAAGGACCCTAGGGTTCCACAGCCAGACAGCCTAGCCTAATTCGCAAGCTCCAAACCAGTGAAGGAGCAGTCTCCAAAACAAACAAAAAAGATGGGAGCTGGAGAAATGGTTCAGCTGTTACAAATACAAGTTCCTTCAGAGGACCCAGGTTTTGTTCCTAGCATGCACATTAGTGGCTCACAGCTGTCTAATGCACAGCCATGCACTCAGGCACACACACACAACACACACACGCACACATACGTATAAAAAAAATACATTTTCATAAAGTACATAGTCCCTGAGGAATAACACTAAAGGGGTTTTCACAAGCATGTGTGCACACACCCCATGTAAGCACACACCTCATGTGTGCACACACCCCAGGCACACACACACAAAAGCACCAGGCAAGCTGGGCATTGTCAGGAAGGTTACAGATTCCAGGCCAACGTGGACTGCATACATAGTGAGATAATATCACAGAAAGGAAGGGGGAAAAAAGGAGTTTTAGTAAAGAAAATCAAGGAATGGCCAAGTATGATGGTGCATGCCATTAATCCCAGCACCTGAGAGGCAAAGAGAACTGGATCTCTGTGGTTTTTGAGGCCTGTATGGACTACATAGTGAGTTCCAGACTAGCCAGGGCTACACTACCAGAGTTTGTCTCCAAAACAAAATGAAGGAAGAAAATAGAAGGAAGAAAGGAAAAGAAGAGAAAAGAAAAGAGGAATCTGCCAAGGAAAGAAGACAGACCCTAAGACCTGCCCATGGCTCACCACCCAAAGTTCTTCATCCACACTACTACAGGGCAGTTCAGAGCAATAAGGTGAGGCAATCCAGTGAATGGCTGGAACAGTTCCACACTATTGCAAGAATCGGGACAAAGGGAAAGGGCCCAGAAGGGAAATGGAAGTAGTTCTATAGACATTAGTTCTATGACCTAAAATTATCTGTGTGGGAGTAAGGGTGAGTGAAGGTCTGAAGACAGAAAAGGCTTTATGAGATTATCTCTGTTCCTCAGATTAGTTTACAAATCTGGAAGTAAAAGCAATCCTCTTGCTTCACCCTCCTAAGTAGCTGGCAAGGACCTTGGGTGTCTAAAGGCATATTTAAGCACAAAGTATAACCTGCTTTATTTTAGGTAGAAATGGGTGCATGTACAAACTTTCCTAAAAGGATTTATAAAGCATATGCAAGAAAGTGCACATCTTAACATAGTTACTGCAACCATGGACAAGTTATATCTCTAGGTCTTAAATCTGTTCAGATCCAGGCTGGTGAAATGAATCCCAGAGTTGAGAAGGCGTGCAGCCTGGCTTCCAGCTCAGGAAACGATGGCTAGCCCTGGCGTGGACAGGTGGCACTGAAGTACCTACCTCTCGGGATTCCTGATCTCTTCGGTGACATAGTTAAGGGTGTCCCAGCCCGAGTAGGAGAACAAAGCTGAGTACAGTGCCAAAGCAATGTCGCCCATAGCAAACGATGAGCCCTCAAAGGAATTCTCAAAGTTAGTTGTGGCTCCTGGAAGGTGAGAACAACGGAAGACAAGGTTTAATGGCCCACTCCTACTTCAGCTGATCCTGAAAGGAGAGAACGCACATGATAACAACAGCAGAGAAATGGCGTCAAGGGTGCCATGGAGGCCAGGGACAGAAGAAAGGCATCTACAGAGGGCCGAGGTGCAGGGAACCACGGATGCAGTCATGACAGGAAAAACTCAAAAGACTGTCTAGGAAAAAAAAAACTACCACAGAGCCCAACAGGGCTAGAAACTGAGGTGGCATCCTGCTCTATACTGCAGGCTGCCTGAGCCCTACCTACTGTCTAACACTAGTCAGGGATAACATGAGAAGAGGAGAGAAGAGACAAAGCTCAGCATGCCCAAGTCAACAGGAGACATTGGGTAGGCTTGAGACCTGGAAACCAGGTAGGAGAGATGTCAGCGAGTGCATTTCTGACTGCTCACTTCCAAGAGCAGAAGCACCTGAGCACTAGCACTAGGCCCAGCGAACTGTGAAAGCCAATCCCCAGGGCACAGCTCTCAGCCAAGGTCAGTTTCCTGTGGGAGGCAGCATAGTGCAAGAAGGACAGGCTTTGGAGTGTCTGTGGGGGCACAAGTTTCAGCTCTTCTACTTAACCACTGGGACCTTAAGCAAGATGGTCAACCTGGGTGATCCATTTGGAGACCTGGTTGTTTTATAGGATCTCACTATGTAGCCCTGGCTGGAACTCAGTATGTAGATCAAGCTGGCCTCAAACACAAAGATGCACTCAACTCTACCTCCGAGTGCTGGGGTAGGGCATAAACCACCACACCCAGCTTTTGTTTTTGTTCTGAGGTAGGCTCTTCTGTGTCCCAGGCTGAGGATGTTCTTTAAGTCCTGAGCCTCTCAGTGCCATCTCTCAAGTACTGGGATTATAGGTATGTATGACTCTTTCTGGTTTAAGAGAGGCAATTCCATGGCCATGTTTCCTCACTTTTATAAAAGGAGTAATAGTGCCTACCAATTCTGGTATTTGTAGATTTAAATAAAGGTCACTTAGAGACTCCTAGTGAAGGTATAGATCTGAGATATACTGCTTGCCTAGCATGGCCCAGAACTCTGGATTTCATCCCCCAACACTCCAAAGAAAAAGAAAAAAAGGAAAGTTTAATAAAGGTTAGTTGCTATTTTTTTCTTACCCTGGCCAAGTCTAACAATGCCTGCAATGATGACTGCAATCAGCGCCAACACTTTAGCGTAGGTGAAAATATCTTGGACCAGGGTTCCCCACTTGACATAGGCACAGTTAATGAAGGTTAAGAGACCTGAAAGAAAAATAACACTGACCGTGACCTACCCTCTGCACTTGGAGGGCCTTAGACTCCCAAGCAACTCTCCCAGCAACACTCCTGGAGATGACTCCATCAGGTGGAGTCAGCCACGTGTGGGCTGGGCCAGTTTGCCCCCAGTTATCCTCTCAGCAGTGCAAGGCATTTGCTCAACACTTGTGTTCACACTGCCACATTCCCAAGCCCTAGCACCTTAAACTAGAGTCACAGAACAAGGTGGCAAAATTCCTGGTCACAGAAGTGGGAGGCACCTGGGAGTTGTACAGATTGCAGGTGTATTCTGGTCCTTTGCTCTTTAAAACCATTCTCTCCTTCCTATCACACACACACACGCACACGCACACGCACACGCACACAGGTCTAGAACCCAACATTTCAACTCTATGCTGTTATTATTAACCCTGAAAAGTCCTGCTATAATTTACTCAATCTCGAGGCCAGCAGGTCAGTATGTGTGTCCAAGGATTAGAGACCAAACTTCCTGCCCCCTGCCCACCAGCCAGCTACTTGTTTTGTGCTCTGTAAAACTCTTGCAGCTAAAACAAGTTCCCGTAGAAAGAGGGCAGGGCACTTTCCCTTCCTGAACAATGCAACAGGATGAGCCATAAACACTCCTCAAGTCCTTCCACCTGGGGCTAGAGGCAATTCCTCTGCCTGGGTGAACTCAAGGAAAGTTCACAGACCATCCTCAAAGTGTTCCCAGCAGGGTGTGACAGTCTCTTGCCAAGTGCTGTGGCATATGAACACACACATTCTTCGAAAAAGAGTCCATATCTTTCGTCAAAATCTGAGTAGTAGCTAAGGGTGTGGCTTAGTGGTAGACTCTGTGTTCCAATGCATGAAAACCCTGGGTTCAAATCCTTTCACCCAAAAAATAGTAATCTCAGGAAAATCCATTAGCTCAAAAGTTACAATCTATTACTTGAGAAGAAAGTCAAGAAGGGAAGCCTCACATGCTGTAAAGGGTGACCAGCAGCTCAGGGATTTGGAGGGAAGAAAGGCAGGGGTCTGTCTCGAAAAAACAAAAAAAGAAAGAAAGAAAGAAAGAAAGAAAGAAAGAAAGAAAGAAAGAAAGAAAGAAAGAAAGAAAGAAAGAAAGGCAAAGGCAACAACCCTGAGACCCACCATGCAGCCTCTTCAGCAGGCAGGCATCTACATACCCCCCAACCCTGTGCCCACCCCCAAGTCATAGGGAACCAATGCACTGCTTCTTCTAGCTCAGCGACTGGACCGCCACACAGAATACTTGACTGACAAGTCTCCCTACAGTGGCTCTCAGAGCAAAGCTGGCCTTGCCAGTAAGGAAAGGGAAATCCAATGTAGGTCTTGACTGATTCGGGCCACTAACACAATTTTTTAAAAATCAAAAACCAAAACAAAGCAAAAGAAAGCACTCCAAGCCCAAGGGCAGCGGCCCAGGCTCAGAAGACTGGGACAAGATCTCGTAGTGTTGGGTCCAAAGGAGACTCCAATTCCCCAAACCCCAAAACACAATCCAAATATCCAGAAATGGGCTCAACCTGGACTAGAGGAGGGTTTCTGGAGGTTAGATAAAAGCCAGCATTCCTCAGGACCCTGCAAAGCCAGCTCCCTTCTACCAAAGGAGTCTTCTTCTTCATCACTAGCAGAAGAGACAAATGGCTACCTGTGGTACCTACTAGCATATGTGCATACTGGCCTGTAGGCTCCCTCAGTATCACAGACACCTGTCTGAGGTCATGCTGGCATCTAGCTCTCCTTGCCTCCTCCCCTACCCTAAGTTCCCTCAGGTTCACAGGCTTCGCTCCACCATGTACTCACTCTCCTTAGAACCCTGCTAGTCTCACTCTGCCCCACCCTGCTCTGCTCCTGCTTTTTGTTCTCGCTATTCTCTCTCCCTGCTATCCCCCCCCCCTCTTCAGATAGCCCTGCCTGAGTCCAGTCTGCTGGCCATGTTCAGTCTACTGCTTTCTCTCTCTGTTCTGGACTCTTTTAGATCCCTCTGGCTGGTCTCTCTCTCTTGTCTACAATAAAAACCTTGCCCTTAACCACACCATGGAGCAGTTCACGTCGTCAGTTTATGCACCTACAGATCTTAATTTGAGGCCACCTTGGATTAGATAGTGAATCTCAAGCCAGCCTGGGCTATAGAGACCCCGTCTCAGAAGGAAAGAAAGCAACCTAAACCTGAGTCCTGAAAACACCCCGAGGGGCCACAGATCTCCTACAATTATTAGGTCCTGGCCTTGTCACTCTGACCCAGAGGCCACTCCACTAAGAAGCGGGGAGAAAGAGCCATCTTCTCTTCCAGTCTTCCTTCTAACCTTTCTGTATCTGTGCGTATGTGACTGCACACACATGAGGAGTGTGTGCTCACCCCTGCAGGCACACTGGGAAGCCAAAGTCAGGTGTGGTCCTCCATCACCTCTCCACCTTATCTTTTTTTTTTTTTTTGGTTTTTCGAGACAGGGTTTCTCTGTGTAGCCCTGGCTGTCCTGGAACTCACAGGGTAGTCCAGGCTGGCCTCGAACTCAGAAATCCGCCTGCCTCTGCCTCCCAAGTGCTGGGATTAAAGGCGTGCGCCACCACGGCCCGGCCACCTTATCTTTTATTATAGTCGCTCCCATGTAAGTGTGCACGCCACAGCACACACCTGGAGGTCAGAAGACAACTTGTAGGAGTCAGTTCTCTCCTTCGGCCATGTGGGGCTCAGGGATCAAACTTGGGCTTGCTGGCACGAACCTTTACTGGCTAAAGCCATCTTGTCACCTTGTCCGCCCTACTTTTCTGAGATAATCTCCCTGCACCTGGAGCTCATCGATTTCTCCTAAGTGCTCAGCAACCTGGCTTTTAAAGCAGGCACTGAGGATCTGAACTCAGCTCTCCTTTCTTGAGCGGCAGGCACTTTGCCCAGTGAGCCAACTCCCCAGCTCCCTTTTTATGCATTACCCACTTTTTTTTTTTCTGGTTTTTCTGAGGAGATTTCTGGCTCTACTCAAGTACATGTCTTTGTGCCTAATAGACATAACAGTAAACAACCAAACCTTATCAGAAAGCTGAGCAAACATGTACCCATCACTCCAGGCCACCCCGGTGCTAAGTTAATCATTAAAGACACTAGTGTACTGTCTCCTCAGTAATTCCACAAAAAAAGGGTGCCTTTATCTTGCCCTCCACAAGCCTGTCAGACACTGATCTTCCTCAGTCAGTCATCCACCCCTTACAATCCACTGGACTTCCATCCTGAGCTATTCAAATGCCACCAAGGAAACCTGTCTCTCCCTATCCTACAATGGCTACACTTCACTTTTAGGCTCTACTTGGACTTATAAACACAGCACAAACCAGGTTTCCATTAGAAGCACCAAGCACAGATGTGCTGTTGTTGCTGCCATGTGCTCAAGAGAGTGAGATCCCCTAGTACAGGAATGCCTAGCGGGAATGAAGACATTCTAAAGTGAAACTTATGTCCCTCCCGACTTCTGGCTAACAGGCCATTAAACAGTGGTCCCTAAGAAGTCCCTAGGAGTCTCATGCTGGGAGAAGACAAAGGCTGAAGCCTAGTGCCAGTTGGAGGAGAACCTTGTGACTCAAAGATTTCACACAGCTTGGTAACGTCTCAGACCACTTTGCAAGACACATTAGAACTACGGCAATGAGGTGCCAGGGTGGGCGAGACCACTCTTTTAGTGGGGCTGCTTAGCTGTGCATATCTTACCCTCTGTTTAAACCTAAATCTCATGTTAGGATCTACTGAACCTCTTTACTTGTTCGTTTCCCTTCCCAGTGTAGCCACACTGAGGACATCTCTTTCTGCTTCTACTTTGTCTCTTTGAGTGACCTACTATGCACCAGGGTGGCCCCCGCCTAGTAGGGTAACCATAGGTCACCACATGGACTGGAACAGACATAAAGGAATGCTTCTGCTTTGCACAGTCTGCAGCTCTGTGTCACAGGGCTCGTCTCGGTTCTGTTCATGGTCATGAGCACAGACAACGGACAGCTGACTCTCACCCTTTCCTTATAGCAACCCCAGGCATGAGAATGCAGAGAGGCAGTTCTCAACCTTCCTAATGCTGTGACCCTTTAATGCAGTTCCTCATGTTATGGTGACCATCCCCACAACCATAAAATTATTTCATTGCTACTTCACAGCTTTAATTCTGCTAGTGTTATGAGTCATAATGTAAATATATGTTATGCAGGATATTTGATATGTGACCCCTGTGAAAGGGTCATTAGACCACACACACACACACACACAACGGGGTCACAACTCCCAGATTCACAAATGGCTGATATAGAGGTTGTTGATATTTTGATCCCTATTGCTGGGATCACATCATCCCTTCTGTTACCGCTGATGCTCCCTGCTACTGTACTTATTTTTCAGCCACAGACCCACCATCATGTTCTGGTCTACTCTCTGTACTAAACGTGGAGGAGGGAGGCACAATTTGAATGCAAAATCCTGTACAAAGAGAACGGAGCTCTGGGAGAACTGGCTAAAGAGAGCTGGCTCTCACCTTGCACAGCTCCCAGCTTCCTCCAGAGAGCCTGGCCCTGAGAACAGGTAATGAGTAAGGCAAGCCTCAACGCTGACAAGGCTCTTTGTCCCCACCCCTGACAGATACAGCTGACCAGAGTCCCCGAAGCTCAACCATATGTATGGCTCTTGAAGCAAAGCCCCACCTCCTGCAGCAGAGACAGAGAAGGGGATCATAGGGTTAGAATTCTAGGGATGGATGCGAATTAGCCTAAAGACAAAGACACCTGTCCTTCTACCCTAGGGTAATTCAGTCCCCACCCAATACTGAGCCAAGTCCATGGGAGGATTGCCTAAAATGACCTTTAACCTTGACCCAGCTGCTACTCTATCCCTGCTTTAACTCCAGAGGGAAAAAGCAGCTGCTGCAAAGATGACACTCCTGTAACCTGAAGAGGTACTCCAGGACAGGTCAACTCCAGCAGACACAAGGTCCCTGGGGAGGATGCTGCCACAAAGGCCCAGAATCTGCTCTAGAAAGAAATGGAAATGCCCAGCTCAGGTTCTGAAAAGAAAAGAAGGGGGCTTATCAGTTAACGGTACTTGCTACTCTTGCAGAGGACCCATGTCTGGTTCCCATCAGCCACACAGTGTCTCATAGCTAACTCTCCTTAACTCCAGTTCCAGGAGACTACACACAACTGACTACTCATAACTCCAGTTCTAAGGGATCATACACAATTTTCTGATCTCTGCAGGCTCTTCCATGCACATGACACATACATACATACAGCTACACATACATAATTTTTTTTAAGATTTATTTTATTTATGAGTACACTGTAGCTATTTCCAGACACACCAGAAGAGGGCATCAGATCTCTTTACAGATGATTATGAGCTACCATGTGGTTGCTGGGAATTGAACTAAGGACCTTTGGAAGAGCAAGCAGTGCTCTTAACCACTGAGCCATCTCTCCAGCCCCCCCATAAAATATTTTTGTTTTTGTTTTTGTTTTGTTTTTCAGGATAGGGTTTCTCTGTGTAGCCCTGGCTGTCCTGGAACTCACTCTGTAGACCAGGCTGGCCCCGAACTCAGAAATCCACCTGCCTCTGCCTCCCAAGTGCTGGGATTAAGGCATATGCCACCATTGCCTGGCAAAATAATTTTTAATCCAAAAGTAAGAATACCTTTAGCCTGCTCTGATCAATGCCCAGGTTTACTTCAAATAGTCTAAAGTCTCACCAACAAACTGTGAGTCCTTATCCTGTAGCGATTAATCCTGAAGCCTTTACAAGTTAAATGTTAATGATGCCTTAGATAAGCTTCAGTAACCTCATGGGATGACAGCAACTGTGCTCGAATAGCATACGTCCATCTCATCATTCACTCTACTTTTGCATTAATATAGGGTTGCACTTTTCCATCATATGCTTTTCTTTATTCATAGCGTTCAGTATCTAATAGAATGAAGTTAGTTCTAGCAAAGGATGTCCAAGGAACCCACGTTCCCTTCCCCCACTTGTTACATATTTTGTAATCTTTATTAGGAGAGCAAACTGTCTCTTTTTCTAATCTGATAATGCATGCCACACACCACAAGTCCAGAACTTCTCTCTGGTCCTGCATCTGTTCTAGCCTGCTTGTTTGCATGAATACCACACAAGTGCAGATCCCTAAGAAAGCCAGAGACCTGAGTTACAGGTGTGTGTGAGCCACTCCTTGTGGGTGCTGTGAATCAAGCGCAGGTCCTGTACAAGAGTGGCAAGGGCTCTTACTGCTGAGCCATCTCTCTAACCCTGATTTTCCTGCACTGTTGGGAGATGGTCTCCATTACAATAGCAGACTTTGTTGTGTGTGGTGCTGTGGGTGGGCCTTTAATCCTTTAATGACACCACTGGGGAAGCAGAGACTGATGAACCTCTGGTTTTGAGGCCAAGCTGGTCTACATAGTATTGGACATAAAAATACCTTGTCTCAAATTTGAGATAGAGAAAGAGAGAGAGAGAGAGAGAGAGAGAGAGAGAGAGAGAGAGAGAGAGAGACAGAGAGACAGAGAGACAGAGAGACAGAGGCATAACAGATAACAGTCTGGTAGGGCAGTGGTGGTACACACCTTTAATCCCAGCACTCAGGAGGTAGAGGTAGATATCTAAATTCAAGGCCATCCTGCCCTATAGAGCACAGAGCCAGGTCCAGGACAGCCAGGGCTACAAAGAGAGGGAAAAAGTCCAACAATGTTAAGTAACACTTCTCTCTAAGGTAAGAACACAATTAAGAGGCTGGCATCTCTGTGTCCTTTCTAAGAAATGGGCCACATTTCATAAGTAACAAAGGAAGACCTCCTTTTAAGCACAGGAACCAGCCTTCCTGCATGCAGAGAGCGGCTGGTGCTCAGTGATACTGTTTATTACATTAGTTAGAAAGTTTAAAAAAAAAAAAAGAAGAAGAAGAAGAAGAAAAAAGGATGTGAAAGTCTTTGGGCAGGTCTCAGTATTTTGTACTAAAGTTTTTCCTCTCATTGCAATCAAAGAATACAAATGTGACCTTGGCAGAAGGGGCAGGGTCACCAACTAGAGTGCTGGAAACCAAACTCTGGTCCTGTGCGAGAGCAGCAAGCACTGTTAACCGGTGAGCCGCATGCAAATCCTCTCGTTCACACTGTCCACTCGGTGTACAAATCCATCCAAGTGCAATCTTTCACTGTCTGTCTCTAACCAAGTACCACTCCAAGAAAGATGGAAGCTGCTGACTTACATCCACAGACACCATAAGCAAGTCCAAGAGACATCTTTAACTTTTTACCGACTCTTCTTTTCTGATGTTCCCCCCAACCCCGCCCCAGGTGTTGTTCTGGGTCACGGAAGCATTTCACTGACTCACGTGTCATGGGTGAAGAAGATGCAAACGCAGAGTGACCATGGGTCACTGAGTCAGACCCCTCCCACTGCCCTTCCTAGAATTCAGTCAGCACTTTAAACCCTGTGGCTCTGGCATCTCTAAGGAAGCAAGCACATGGCTTGTACACCCCCTTTCTAAGCAACTAGAAAACAGCTGAGATGACTCAGTGGGTTATCTTGGTTATCAAGGTGCTCACAGCCAAGCCCGACAACCAAAGTCTGATTCCCAGGACCAACATGGTGAAAATGGAGAACCAACTCCCACAAGCTGTCCCCTGACCTTCACAGGTGCACCCTGGCACATACGCACACACAATAAATAAACAAGCAAAATGTCATTTTTTTTTTTTTTTGAGAGCAGCTGCATCTTTCATGTTTGCTGAGCAGTCCAGTTCAAGTCCTCAGACACCAGGCACGAGGCCTCAGCAGGCCTGAGAAGTCACCTCCCGCGGGGAGGCTCCTGGGCAGTTCTGATTCAGGAAGTTGGAACAGAGTTTCCCAGAGCAGTCTGGCAATGTGCTGCTTTGCATTTAACTGGGGTAATTACCTCAAGAGATAATCACATGCAGACCAACTTAGAGCAGAACATGCCTGAACCTTTCACTTAACCTGAGCTCCTACATCTCCGTGGCACATTGCCATAGCTGGAGCCACCCACAGCAATAAAGTCAAAACCTCTGGGACAGCCCTGCTGTCACCAAGTTGTTAAAACTCAGGTACCATGGCAACACTGAGACCTACTCTTCCATCTTCCTGTAACAGGAGACCCCAGCTCTCCTTAGCAGTAATTTGTTTGGCTTCCTCAAGTCTTGCCTTGTCTAGGCTTGTCTATCTGAGTGGCTCAGATACCCCAAGCAGGGAGTAAGTAAGGAATGTTTAGGGTTTGGGGTTTTTAATTCTTTGGATGAGAGTAACGGCCAATGCCTTTCTTTTTCTTTTTCTTCTTCTTCTTTTTTTTTTTTTTTTTTCCCGAGACAGGGTTTCTCTGTGTAGCCCTGGCTGTCCTGGAACTCACTCTGTAGACCAGGCTGGCCTCAGAAATCCGCCTGTCTCTGCCTCCCAAGTGCTGGGATTAAAGGCGTGCGCCACCACTGCCCGGCCAAGGCCAATGCCTTTCATCATGCCAATCCCTGAGAGTTTGAGGCTAGCCTGATCTACATGGCAAGTTTCAGGCCAGTCAAAGCTACACAGTGAGACCCTGTCTCAAAAGGGGGTGGGGGTGGGGGTGACTACAGAGATGGTTCAGCATTTACAAACACTGGATGCTCTTCTAGAGGAACAGGATTTGATTCCCAGCACCCACATGGTGGTTCACAGCCATCTGTAGCTTCAGTTCAAGGGACCCAGCACCTTCTTCTGGCCTCTGTGGGCACTAGGAATGAACATGCAGTACTGACATGCATGCAGGCAAAACACCCATGCACATAAATTATACATATATATATATAATCTCTTGATAATCTCAGTGTACAGCCAAGATTCAGACACACTGTTCCAAGCAATTCTCCCAGCCTCCTCTAGAACATTCCTTCGGTACTTCTGAAGTGGAGACAAAGGTAACAGAGAAAAGACACCAGGAATGCACCCCTAAGAGCTGTACGGGTCAAAGCCTCACACAGCTGTGCCCCTTCACTTCTGGGGAGGGATTTGCACTGATCCTATATTAGGAGTAACCCTAAATTCTGATGCCACCCTAATTGCTAAGGTGACTATGGGACGTGACCTAACCTCTAACTTAAAGATGGATCCTTGGAAAACCTCCAAAGACAGGAAACTAGCTTCCAAGAAGAAATTCAAGGGGCAAAAGTCAGTTGGAGGCCCAGCTGTTCCACCTCATTAGCCACAAGCACATGAGGTCAGTCATTCTAGTCAGGAAAAACTGCACAAGCACATATGGTCAAAGATCTCAGACAGACACACACAGAGATCTGAAGTCCTCCACAGGCCACCATCTGGCTCGTCAGATCTTGATGAACTGTCTGTCCTTCCATCTGCCCAGCTTCCACAGCAGCCCTCAGACCCCAACCGGGACCCTTGAGAGTCCACAGCATGAAGCACCCTGTCTCAAAGATGCTGACTCTTGAGTTCTAGCTTCTGTAGAGTCAGCAAGCCAGCATCTACTAAAGATCCTCAGAACATACAGTTCAGCAGGGCCAAGTGTGTGGCATGCAAAGATGCTTTGCCCTGTTCACAGCCCTCAGTAAACGCTGCTGGTTGACTCTGGTAGTAGGGTGACTAGAGGCATGTCCTGTCAACCAAAATAACTAGTTTGCAGTGAGTGAGACTAGGAAAGGCAGGAACAGCAATGTCTAACCATGCTCAGTGGTGAAAGCATCCTGGCCTTGCAGAAGGCTGGTTGGGCAGGCACCGACTTCCAGATGCTTAGCTTAACTCTGCTACCCTCGTCTACATAGTGAGTTCCAGGCCAGCCAGTGCTACATAATGAGACTCTAAAGAGAGAGACAGAGACAGACACAGACAGAATATTGTCACTCTCTTCCATTCAATGGTCTAGCATCTCCTCTTCTCTATCGTCCGTCATACCAAAGTTTCCTTGAGCTCCTGCTTGGAATCTGTTAATTTCAAATGATAAACCATTTCTTCTAGAAAGACTGCTTTGAGTATGAACGCACCAGCCCTGGCATGCTGCTCTTCTGTGCTCCCTCTCTTCCTCAATATTACAGTGCCTTGAAATGGTTTATGTATCTACCTTGAGCTAAGTAAAGAAAGACCATTTAATGGATCTGTCTCCCCTAGGCGCAGCACAGAAATAAGCTCATAGTAACACTGAGTAGATTTTTCTTGGTGAAATAGTTCTGAAATCCAATTCCAACCTCACTGCCTTGAAATTGCCTTAGGGGAAAGCCCCCGTGGGAAGTCACCACTGGCCTCCCTGTAACTCATCCTTATCTAGCTTGGCCACTTAGCAAATGAGACACTGCTGCTCGCTGGTTATTTCTCAAACCGCTCTCTCCCAGTTGCCACCTCTCTGTCTCCCCTCTTAAGCAGTTCTCCTTTGTCACCACTTTGCAGAACTGAGATCTCGTAAACAGTGGTAATATTAGAGTCTGTTCTTTACCCTCCCTTTCTACATCCAGGCCCTAGGACATGCCCTCTGTGCCCTTGGTCTCTATTACTATATGATAACAATTCCCACAATGCATTAGCAGCCAATGAGGGGCTACAGAGACGGCTCAGCAGTTGAGTACTTGCTGCTCTTTCCAGAGGACTGGGGAACAGATCCCAGCACCCACACCGGGCAGCTTACAACTATCATTCTAGCACCAAGGGATCTGGCACCCTCTTCAGGCCTCTGAGTGTACCATGTAGCATACATTCACACAGACACACATACAGACAAATAAAAATTAAAGCTTTAAGAAAACATCACTGTAGGGGCTGGAGAGATGGCTCAGCAGTTAAGAGCACTGACTGCTCTTCCAGAGGTCCTGAGTTCAATTCCCAGCAACCATATGACAGGTCACAACCATCTGTAATGGGATCTGATGCCCTCTTCTGGTGTGCCTGAAGAGAGTGACAGTGTACTCACATACATTAGATAAATAAATAAATAAATAAATAAATAAATAAATAAATAATTTTTTTTAGATCACTGCTGGATGTCATCAGGCACATCCAACTCAACATACTGAAAATTAATCCCAGCATTTCTCTTAAACCTATTCTTGCTCATATGAGTGATGAGCATCACCACCCACCACATAGCTTACTACATGGATATCATATTATCATCATCCCAGCCAATGTCGGATCCAACTAGTTCCCTTACTCCCAAACCATGAGTTTACGATTCTAGTCCAAGCAACAGGATCAATTAGCTTACTTAATTCAACTCTCTGCTGTGGCCTGTATGCTTTTTAAAAAGAAATCTTTTTAAAATCATAAATTCAAAACTACAAAGTTTCAGTATGGAGGGATGGCTCTGTGGTCAAGCACATGTACTGCTCCTGTAGGTCCCAAAACCATATTAAAAGAGGGTCGCAGACACCTGTAACTCTGGTTCCAAGGAAAGCCAACACTCTAGCTTCTGCAGGAACCTGCAATCGAGTGTGTGTGTTTGTGTGTGTGTGTGCGTGTTCACACAAACACACTTTAAAATAAAATCTTAAACAAATGAAAGTAAAAGCCTTACATAATAAAGAAGAATAAAGGGCGTGCCTACAGAGCTCCTTCTTGTAGAGAACCTGGGTTTAGTTCCCAGCACCCACATGATGGCTCACAAAACCATCTGTAACTCCAGTTCCATCCAAGGGAACTCAGCACCCTCTCCTGTTCTCTCTCGATGCAGAGCATGTACCCAGTACACATACACACATTTAGGCACTTACACACATAAAATAAAGACATTTTTTAGATAGACTAAAGGAGCCAGGCATAGTAATGCCTTTAATCCCAACACAGGACAGCCTGGTCTGCATAGATAGTCCCAAGGCATCCAGGGCTACATAGAAAGACCCTGTCTCAAAGTAAATAAATACATATGAAGTTTTTAAAAAATAAAAATAGACTAAAGGCCCAGCACTTGGGAGGCAGGTGGATTTCTGAGTTCGAGGCCAGCCTGGTCTACAGAGTGAGTTCCAGGACAGCCAGGGCTATACAGAGAAACCCTGTCTCAAAAAGAAAAAGAAAAAAAGACTAAAGGAATGTATGACCAGTCAGCCAACTCCACAGAAGATAGCTAATAGAATTTTTTAGACTGAAGAGAATGACAAGTCCATCCATGAGACCATAGGAATGAACAAAATAGAATAACATTCAGCAAGGGAGGAAGAGAAAAACAAGTGCTATAAACAAATTGTCAGGAATCGATACACAACTTCCAATAATAACTCTGAATATTGGTGTTCTCAATTCCCCCGTCAAAAGATACTGACTAGAAGACTGAATGGAAAACCAGGAGCCATCTATGTGCAGCGTCCAAGGAATTCCCCTCACCACAAAAGACAAACACAACCTTAGGTTGAAAGGCTGGAAAAAGATTTCCAAGGGCATTGACCTAGTAAACAAGCAGCTGTTGCTGTCCTAAAAACAGAGTTCAAACCAAAACTAGTGAGAAAGGAGAAAGCCACCACTTCATGCTGATTAAAGGACCAATCCACCAAGAGGACAGAATGGCTCTAAACATTTTCAACCCAAACAAAGGAGCATCCAATTTCCTAAAACACATAATAGTACAGTTAGTCAGAGTGTCCCCAACAGAGCAGTCACGGGAGATTTCAGCGCCCCACCTTACAAAATGACAGTCATCCTAACAAAGAAACAACAGGCATAGCACTGCATGTTGTCTCTCATAAGTGGTCCTGGCTTTGAATTTTTAGATTTCTGTGTTTAATCTGGAGTGTCTATGGAGCTCCAGTGAGTAAAGGAACCTGCCACCAAGCCCAATGACCTGAGTCTGATCCCCAGAATTCACGATGGAAGGAGAGAGCTTATTTCTGCACATTTTCCTCAGACCTCCACACGTGTGCTATGGCACGCTTGTACACACTCACAACACCAATAGCTGCAATACTTAAGTTTTTAAGGAGGGACTGGAGAGATGGTTCAGTAGTTGAGCACACTTGCTGCTCTTGCAGACTGGCATTCGGTTCTCACCACCCACAGGCAGCTCACAGCAATCTAACTAAGTCCCAAGAGGCCTGCCTGATGCCTCCTGGTGTAACCTCTGAGTGTACCCACACACAACTGGCATTCACACAGACACACATACACACTCAAAAATATTTTATAGTGTTTTAAAGAAAGAAAGGAAGAAACAAAACCAGATGAGAAGCTGAGAAGTTGAGGAGAGTTACTCTTGCTCTGGTTCCATGGTTGGTTCTGGTGTTGAGGATCAAACCTGGGGCTCAACACATGCTAGACACATGCTCTACCTCTGAGCTGAGCTACACCCCAGTCTCATGAGAAAGACCATTTTGACCCACCTCCCAGTAAGGTGGTATTCGCATCTGAGGAAAGAGCCTTCCTGATAGAAGGAACGAACCAAACCCAAAGCAGAAACTCAACAGGCAGCGTTCAGCCAAAGCAGGAATAAGTGTGGGGGCAGCAAAGAGAATAAAGGGGAGAAGGCAGGAAGCTGGGCAAGGCGGAACACAGGCATGCTAGAACTCTGTGACCCCTCCACCCAACATAGATGCAGACACCATCCACTGAGTGTCCACCTCTCCTAGAAACTGCCACATACACTGTTGGACATCTATCTGCCTGGCTTCTCTACCACACTGCCAGTTACACTTCAGCTCTATGTTTTATAAAGCCTGATACATTCAATAAATGTTCTCTTTCTTTTTTCTTTCTTTTTTTTTTTTTTTTTTTTTGGTTTTTCGAGACAGGGTTTCTCTGAATAACCCTGGCTGTCCTGGTATGCACTCTGTAGACCAGGCTAGCCTCGAACTCAGAAATCCGCTGCCTCTGCCTCCCAAGTGCTGGGATTAAAGGTGCACCATTGCTTCAGTGAAAGCTTTCTCAGCTCAGATTTTTAACCATTGTCCCAATTGATTCTGTGTTCAGCAGGCAACTTCCTGGTGACCACTTTGTGCTCCTGCGGTTTTCACTCTGCTGAGGGAAGGGGATGACTTCCCAGTGACCACGTGCATCTGGTCACTAGCAATTATACACACATGCTCACCACTGTACACTAACACCTGGCATGTCAATTTCTTTTTAAATTAAGCATGACTCAGCTCCTCAGAAAATGACCCGACTCGGGTCACAGTGACCCATGGGAGGCATTGCTTGTAGAACTAAGGTAGGATAGAAAGTCGGGGGGGGGGGGGAAATCAAGGGGGCATGAGAAGGGAAGGAGCCCTCACTGGAATCTAGTTGAAATCCCACACCAGCTGAAGGTTGAGAAGTTTGACACATCTGAAAAAATCTGCCACAAAAATTATCTAAAGGAACAATATTCCTTCCATGTAGAAAATAATTCAAATAACGTTAAAATTAAAATGGACCGTGCTTGTAAGGCCTTTAGTTTAACCTCATTCCTTTCCCTAGATGCAAGCCTGTCATTTTGGGGGGATCTCACTAGGATGATTATTAACTTTGTTTGCAATCAAAACACATTTCTTAACTCCCTTTAAGCCATGAGCCACCCTATGATTTCATTTACCAAAAAGGAGGAGAAAAAAGTTCTTGGCAACTCTTTGAACCACATGACTTCAGAAACCATCCGAATTATGTAAATGGATATTGTTAGAGCTCAAGAGCAGACTTTTCTAGGGACGCCCACAACCACACTTGGGTAACTAGCCCCTTTTCCTAAGATTCTTTCTTCCCCTTAACGGTCATGCTCAAGCCTATGTTAAAACTTTTTGTTTAGAAACTCCGACTCTGGGGACTGGAGAGATGACACAGCCATTAAGAACACTTGGTGCTCTTGCCAAGATCTGGGTTCAGTTCCCAGCACCCACATAGTGGCTCACAACCATCTGTAACTTCACTTTCAAGTCATCTGATGCCGTCTTCTTGACTCTGTGGGTACCATGCAAGCAAGTGATTCTCTCGACATATATGCACACAAAACAGGTATACATATAATATAAAAATAAGTAAAGTCTGGACTGGAGAAACAGCTCAGTGGCTAAGAGTCAATTTTAAGGACCAGAGCTCAGATCCCAGCACCTCTATGAGTTGGTTCAAACACTTGTACTCCTTCTTCAAGGTCTCTGCCACCATCTTTTGGCTGCTATGGGTACCTGCACAACATCTGTGTAAATAAATTCACATATACACAGGACACACATACAAATAAAATAAAGAGCCGGGCAGTGGTGGCGCACGACTTTAATCCCAGCACTTGGGAGGCAGAGGCAGGCGGATTTCTGAGTTCGAGGCCAGCCTGGTCTACAGAGTGAGTTCCAGGTCAGCCCGGACTATAAAGAGAAACCAGAGAAACCCTGTCTCGAAAAACCAAAAAAAAAAAAAAAGAAGAAAAGAAAAAAAAAGAAAAAAAAACAAATAAAATAAAAAGAAACCCCGAGTCTCAGGCTGGGGAAGGGACTCAGTGTCTTGTGTGTGCTGGACTTGCAAAAACCTAAGTATTATTCTCAATACCCATTTCGGGTGGCTTACACCCACCTATGATTCCAGGATCCAATGGCTCTGCGCTCTGTGGCACCTGCATGCACATTCACACAACCACATACATACACACACATGCTCATAATTAAAAATAAAACAAAACCTTTTCAAACATTTCAGTGAATGCCAGATGTGAAGGTGCATGCCTTTAGTCCTAGAACTCAGGAGCCCAAGGCAAGTTCTCTCTGATCTCAAGATCTCTCTGAGTTTGTTTGAGCCTAGTCTACATTTTTTAATGCCAAGCATGGTGCCAGGTCTTTAATCTCAATGCTCAGGATGCAGAGGGAGGTGGACCTTTGTGATATAGAGACCAAACTGGTCTGGTGATAGATAATGTCTCTCTGTCTCTTTCTCTTGTTTCTGTCTCTGTCCAAGCCCCCCACCCCCTTCTCTCTAAGCTGAGACCTGGCTTCTTCTGAGTGGAAGTCTAAAAAGAACTCCTCAGGTGGCTGCAGCTGCAGTGTGTGTCTCTTTGTTGACACAGGACAGAGGGAGCCCAGGACAGGTCCAGAAGGATCATAGGAGCCCAGGACAGGCCCAGAAGGCCCTACTTCCTCACTCAGCCAATCTCCCTTGTTTTAAAGGGTGGTTCCACCCACAACACCCTTCTACAAAAGTCCCAGCAATTCTCCATCCAACCCCTCATCTTTGTCCCTAAGGCCACTCACTCCTCTTCACTGCTCTCCATGGGGACTCCGGTTTCTGTTCCTGAACCAGTCTCTCCACCATCCTTCTCACATTCTTTCCAAAAACACTCTCCACATGGCCACCAGAGTTCTCCTTGGAACCAACTGTGTTCATTTCAGCACCTCCCATCTCCTTCAATTTCACCTACTTTGTGAAACCAACAGCGTCCCTACCCTCAAGATCCAGTCCATATCAGGCATCATGTAGAGCCATCTTCATCCCAGGCCATCTCCGTGCCCAGCCCACATTCCAGCCATACAGCTACCTAGAGCTCTCTGAACATTCCCCACATTGATGAGTCTCTACTTCTCTGAGAAATTGACTATGTGTCTCCTCAGCTAAGACTCATGCCTGAGCTGAGCACAACCCTTCTCTGTAAAGTCTTCTAAACCTCTCCTCTCACAAAAAAGCTCTGCCAAGAATGGTAAGTAAACACTTGAAATAACCAGTAATCAGGAGACTGAGACAGGAGACCAGCCTGGGCTACATTTTCAAAGCAAAAAAACAAAACTAAAGTTGTCCTCCTGGCTTCTGCCATGCCTGTCACCACACTTCCATTACATGGCACACTGTTGGATGGAATGTCTGTCTGTCTCCCTCCTGTCCTATGAGTTCTTGAAAGGACAGGGATGTCCATTATTATTCTTTCCCAAGTATAATATCCAGCACAGAGCATGCCTACATCGTGCTTCCGGAAGAACAGCGTGAATGAGAGCTGTATAGTAAAGCTTCTCTCTTGTTAAACATGAAAAATTAGCTCGAGTCCTCATTTAGGTCGCTTGGAATCTCAGCATCTGACCTGTGCTGTGAGCTTATGAAACAGTAACTGAAGAACTGAGCCTGTGAATCGTGTCTCTGGAGTTACTAAAGACAAAACAACATCCAGATACTGCCTGTGTTATGTCTCGTGAGCATGACCACTTGGGAGAAAGTCAAGCTGCAGGAAGAATAAAGGCCTGAGACACAAGATACCAGCTTCAAGCATCATAATAATCAATACTTTACACTTGAGTACAATGTATGTTTTTTACAGCATCGTGTGTGTGTGTGTGTGTGTGTGTGTGTGTGTGTGTGTGTGTAAAACCCTTGGCTGGCCTAGAATTCACTGTGTAGACCAGGCTGGCCTAGAACTCACTATGTAGACTAGGCTGGCCTAGAACTCAGTATGTAGAACAGGCTGGCTTAGAATTTACTATGTAGACTAGGCTAGCCTTGAACTCAAAGGCCTCGGCAGCCATCCTGCCAGAGGGGAAAAAAAAAAAAAACAATGACATCATCATTCCAATCTACCACCCCACATCCACCAAACACACTTAGACCCTGTCCCAGCACATAGGCAGGCTTTGGTTCCAGAGGGATTGGTGGCTGCACTCCCTTAGGTTCACACTGCCACCGAGGCATGGAAAATCAAAAAAGTATCCTGAGAGGGGTCCAGCAAAAGGCTCTCTCACCTGGCCTCAGCATAGCACCTTGGAAGGGAGAGAAGCTCAACAGTGAGGAATGCACAATCAAAGGTGAGACCAGGGAAACTCAGGAGATGACAACTGGGCCTCAGAGGGGACTGCACAAAGGCAACAGACCTCCTCAGTTAATGGCAGCTCCCCAGTGGGGACCACAAGCAGTAGAAGATGTGCATACAGGACTTAGCCCAGGACTCAAACAGGAACCTCCTACTGAGAACTCCAAGGCAGAAGATTGCTGTGGTTTTGAGCTAACCATTTGTCTCTTGCACCTGGAGTATTTTGAATATAGTAGGTGCACAATAAACCATTTTGAGTGACATACATACACACACACATACACGCACGCGTGCCCTCGCCCTAAACCCACATGCAAACCCTGTGCCTTTTACTGGCAGTTGAAGTCCACAGATTCTTAGTAACTGTGGCTACTTTGCATGCTTTCTGGTGCAAGTGTATGTATGTAGGTGTTCAAGAGTTTGAGTACGTTCCTATTCTCAAGTTAGCAAATCACAGGGGAGTGACAGATGTAGGCAGGCATAATGCCAGAATCAAGGAATGACAGGCAGCTGTCACAGGTGGCACAAATAGACATCAGAAAAGAATAAAGCCCAGAGAACTAAAGTCAACAGTCTGCAGCCCCTAAAGAAGTAAATGTTCTTTCCTACCTAAGGGGCCTGGGTAGATCTCACAGTTACAGAAAAATCGAGATGTGTTTAAGGCCAGCCTTTACTATTTAGCAAGACCCTGTCTTAAAAGGAAGCAGGGGAAATGGGAAAAGAAGAGGCTATGCAATAATAACCCTGAGTCATCAAAAGAAATGTCAAATTACAAAGGCAAGCAAACGCACCACTGGTTTTAAAGAGATGTCAGCAAAAGTGGTTAAAATAATAGAAGCCTGTCGCTTACAGTGATGCAGTCACCTTAAAATATCACTGAGAGAACGACCCCTGTCTACGCAGCTACGTTACTTTATGCCACATCTGAGGAGCCCAAGACTAACAGATCCTAAAAGGAGGTTTGACAGTGAGTGACCTACCAGGTCACACAAAAATGTCACAAGAGAAATTACAGACCACATCAGACACCTCAGGGGAAAGGCCTCCCCTAGAGTGCCCTCTGCCCTTCCTGACTACAGCCTTGCATGACAAATACCCCCACGAAGAGATCAGCAGCGTTGGCCACAAACAAGTAAATCACAAAAACCAGTCAGCTGTTTACAAATTGTAAAGGGAGGGTGGGGGTGGGGGGGATGGATGGAAGACGCTGAGCAAAGGCAACAATGAAGAAAGCAAAAGAGAACAGGAAATGAGGTTTAGTGGAGTCAGGCCAGTGAACAAGGCACGGGTGTAAAATTCCTGCACTCCCTGACACTGCTCCTACGTAAACTAACAGAGTGTCTGTACTTCACAGCTGAGGGATCACAGTCATCCCCAAGGTCATCACCCTCTGAAAGGGGGGCTGGAAAGAAAGGACTAAAGGCTAGCCACCTCGAAACACCTCCAATGTGGCTCTCTTCATACAGAATTTAATAGAGGAAAAAGTGAAGACGGATCGAAATGTCTACAACTCTGGCTCACAGAAATACTCACGTGAACTGCTTCCAGGCAGCTTGCTTCACCAGCTAAGCTCCCAGAGACGAAAGCGAAGAGATGAAAATATGCATCATGCAACAGAAACCAAACTGAACTGAAGTAGTTGTACTTTTATCAAACAGAAAACAATTCAATTAAAAAAACATCAAGTCTCCGGGTGTAATAGCATAAACTGTTAATCCCAAGCATTCAGGAGGTGGCAGGAGGTGGATTTTTGTGAGTTTGAGGCTAGCCTGATCTACACAGAGAGTTCCAGGCTAGCCAGGACTACATAGTGAGACCCTATCTAAAAAACAAACAAACAAAAACCCTACAAAGTTGAGGCATGAGGGTCACATGAACCCAAGATTTCAAGAACAGCCTGGGTAATATACAAACTATAAGGAGTCAAAGAAAGTCAAAGCCACAATGATAAAGAGATCAACCCAACAAGAAGAAATAATAGACGCTAGAGAGATAACCCAGCAGAAGAGATACTTACTGCTTTTGCCAAGGACCTAGATTCTGTTTCCAGCACCCACCTGGTGGTTCACAACCATCTGTAACTCTGGTTGTGGAGAATCTAATGCTCTCTTCTGGCTTCCTCAGGCACTACACACACATGACCCATACATGTATGCAGGCAAAACACTCATATAAGTTAAGATAATAATAATTTAATAATAATAATATATGAAATTAATCTTGCCAGGTGGTAGTGGCATACACCTTTAATCCCAACACCTGAGAAGTAGAGGAAGGTGGACCTCTGAGTTCAAAGCCAGTCTAGTCTACAGAGTGACATTGTGAGTTAAAAAAAAAAGGGGGTGGGGTGGGGTTTTTTGTTTGTTTTTGACACAAGGTCTCACTATATAACCCTGGCTACCCTGGAACTTTCTATGAGGCTGGTCTTGAACTCACAGAGATTTGTCTGCCTCTGCCTATAAATGTTGTGATGAAAGGCATGGGCCACCACACCTGGCCTAATAAATAAATCTCTGAAAAGAAGGAGGGGGGAGGAGGAGTGGGACCCAGGTCCCACTCAGTATTCAGTTAGCCAGGGAAGACAGCAAAGGTGGTGTTGGTGACCAGGGTCAAGCATGACTTCTGGCAATTTAATTCCCTCTTGCTGTTCAGGGGCCAAAAGCTGATGGCTTCTGGCAATTAACTCCTGCTGACTGCAGAGGGAGAATTAGAAAAGAAATTTAGTTACTTGGGCTCTTTACTTTTTCACTCAGGCCTCTAGCTGTCCAGGCAAGAGGCTCAGAGTTCCTTAACTCTTCATGAGCCAGAGAGAAAAGAAAAGAAAGTCAAGCATGCACTCAGACACACACACACAGACACACAGACACATACACATACACACACACACACACACACAAACACACTGTATGAAGGAGAAAAGGGCTACACTGCCACTTTATCATTGTTCTTGGTTTTTATACCTTCTCAGGATAATTGACCACATGGTTTTCTAAGCACTTCTACAGTCCATGAGTTCATACTAAGTTTAAGGCAATGCCATAGGTCAATAAGGCATAAGGAGTTACACAGAACTGTTACATGTCTTTCCATTAAGACTGGGGCCTGACTAAGCATCCATTCTGTATTTTATGGCTCCACAAGCTCATTATAAGTGTAAAGCAACACATTTTATGTCACAAGTTAGGGTTTTGTCAAAAAAAACCTAATCATCTGCCTTGTGTCTTATTATTCTGAAGTCTTGTATAAACTAGTCCATCATTTATTTTCTGTCCTTGTACCTACAATAAACTGCCCCATTCCCAGTTTATGACCTATAGTTACCAGATAGTGGCCTCATGCCTAACCTAGAAGGAAGGTTTTTCTAGATTGTAAATTTGTTCCACACCTGCTTTCTTTTCCTAGTGCCATCAGCCCCTGACGCATGAAGGTTTGCAGAGCTCTGTTTGCAGCTTTTACTCTACAGGGGGCTTGAAACTACTTGTATCCGTTTAGGAATTCTATAAATTCATTATCAGAAATTATGAAATCATCACTTTGTCTACTCAGCATTACTACATGCAAGTACATCTTCATGTTGATCTGCAGGAAATTTGCCAAATATGGGTTAGGTGGGCTGATGCCCAGGAATCATTAGGCGATGGAATAGTGACAGGAAAGGAACATCAGCAGTGAGCAGCAATCCTGGGATGAATCCTGAGGACCCTGTTGTATCTCAGAGTGCACCCACTACAGCAAAAATGGTGGGCCATCTCCAGAAAACTCACTTGCTTGCCTCAGTCTTTCCTAGATGGCTTCTGACAGGAAGAGGAGGAAGAGAAGGAAGAGAAGGAGGAAGAGGAGAAGAAGAGGAGGAAATAATTATAAACTTCCATCACCTCTGACTTTTACAATCGTTCCACCCCTTCTTCCACAAAAATCCCTAAGCCTTAAGGAAATGGGTACAATACAAAGGTCCCCTCTGGCAGCACTGAGAACTCCTCAGTCTCTTCTCTGCACTTTGACCAGTTGTGGGTCTCTGTGTTAAGTTCCATCTCCTGCAAGAAGCAGCTTATCTGGGGAGGGTTGAAAGATGCATGTAGTGGTTCAAAGAGAATCCCCTCACAGGCTCATATATTTGAATACTTGGTCTCCAGTTTGTGTGAATGTTTAGGAAGGAGCTGGAGTGTGGCCTTACTGGAGGAGGTGTGTTACCAGGAGCAGGCTTTTAGGTGTCAAAAGACTCGTGCCATTTCAAGTTAGTTCTCTCTTCCTCTTGCTTTCGGATCAAAATGTGAGCTCTCAGCTGCTCCTTGTCCAATGCCTTTGTCCTGCCATCATGGACTTTAACCCTGAAAACCTAAGTCCAATTGAATGCTTTCTTTTATAAGTTGCCTTGGTAGTGGTGTTTTGCCAACACAATAGAAAAGTAATTGATACAATGTGTTAATCTACAGGACTAGCAGTAAGCCATTAAACGTCAGTTACAATGTGTTAATCTACAGGACCAGCAGTAAGCCATTAAACGTCAGTTTAATGCTATGTCCATTTAGCTGAGTAATATTAACAGGGACTCCCCAGGGCCTATGACCTAACCAGCCACAGGGCACGGCTCTGGGAACAGTGCCAGGAATGGGTTCCATCCCATGGGATAGGTCATTTTTGTTTGTTTTAATGTGTATGAGTGTTTTGCCTACATGTATGTACCACACATGTGCCTGCTGCCCATGTAGGTCAGGAGAAGGCATCAGATGCCCTGGAAGTGGAGTTACAGAGAGTTGTTTGTTGATCTCCCACGTGAGTGCTAGACATCAAGCCAGGGTTCACTGGAAGATCGGCTTGTGCTCTGAACTGAAGAGCCGTCTCTCTAGCCCTATAAAATGAGCTTAAAACCAACCAGACAGGAATTGGTTATTCCTATAACGTTCCTGCTACTATTGTTCTTGTGGGCATATCCTGCTAGGCGGATTGTTACTGTGGTTCTCAGGGTTCACGTCACTGGAGACTGGCCATTATTTTTCTCCTCCAGTAATATGCACAGCACCTTCCAGCACTATGAAACTCAGTAGAGATGAAGCTTCCAGGTCAGTACCAGCTTGGCACTCAGGTCTGTGGTGTCTTCACCGTGGTATCTTATCATTCTGAAGGTAACCAATAGCACTGTCAATAGCCAATAATGTTTGGAAGTCTACTCTACCTCACTGACCAACAACTACAAAAGGAATTCCTGGCACCCTATCCTGGTACCCTATCCTGGTACCCTATCCTGGCACCCTATCCTGGTACCCTATCCTGGCACCCTATCCTGGTACCCTATCCTAGCACCCTATCCTGGCACCAGGCTTTTTATTTATTAGCCTGTGGTGTCTAACAAGGGTGAGACAAAACAAGAAAAAAATCCCAAATAAATCAAATCAGAGACAAAAAGGAAACATTACCAGTGAAATACAAACCCTGTCTCGAAAAAAACCAAAAAAAAAAAAGAACAAAAACAAGTGAAATACAGACGATCATTAAGGACAAATGTATGACAAAAACTGGAAACCTAGAAGAAGTGGCTAGATTTCTGAACACATGTAATCTACCAATGGAATGGTGAGAACATACAAAACCTAAGCAGACCACTAACAAATAAAAAGACTGGATCACAGATTAAAAGTATCTCAATAAAAAACTCCTCTCCAGCAGAACAGACTCAGTCAGTAATGGTGCTTGTCACCATGTCTGCTGACCTGAGTTTGAATCCTGTGACCCACATGGTAGAAAGGCAGAACAGGCTCACACAAGTTGTCCTCTAACCAAAACACACACACACACACTCATGCACTCGTGCATGCATACATGCGCACACATTAAATCACTTTCTAATGTAAGTTATTTATGTAGAGAAAGAAGGAAAACAGCCCACTATAGACAGCTTTGCTGCTGAGTCCTGCCAACCTGGAGACTGAACCTAGGACCTCATATCTGCTAAGCAAGTGCTCTACCATTGAGCTGGTTTTGCTGCTGTTTTGTTTGAAGGAGGTTGCAGTGCCAGAGACTGAATCTAGCTCCTCACTGATGCTGAACAACCATTCTAGAACTGAGCCCCTCACCTAGCCCATGAACATGATGGTGCATGACTGTAAACCCAGCATTCAAGAGGCTGAGGCAAGAGCAAAAGTATTTCAAGTTCAAGACCAGTTTCTTACTGGACAGCATGTGATACTAAAAAAAAAAAAAAAAAAAAGCCAGATGTGAAGGCAAACACCTTTAATCCCAGCACTTTGATGACAGAGGTAGGTTGACCTCTATGCATTCAAAGCCAGCCTGGTCTACAGACTGAGTTCCAGCCCAGCAACTATATGGTGTGACCTTGTCTCAAAATAGTCAAAATCTTAAGGACTGTAGACAATATCAAAGGGGAAAACACAGAGATGTCTTAACATACACAGTATATCATCAGGCTAGGAATATGGCTTAGTGGTAGAGCACTCATTTAGCACGCACAAAGCCCTGGGTCCATTCTCCAGAAGCAAAAAAAAAAAAAAAAAAAAAGAGAGAGAGAGTAGGAGAGTCTTAAGGGGTGACTCAGCAGGTAAAGGCACTTGCTGCTAAAACTAATGACCTGAGTCTCATCTCCAGGACCCACAGGACACACGCCCACCAGCACACACACACATACACACACACACACACAGAGGCATGCATACAAAATAAATAAGTGGGAAATGCTTTATAAAAAGATATACAAATCAGTACCCGTGATACATCAATCATATTAGTAATGGATAGAAAGTGTATTAACATTTCAATCAATGCAGACATTATTTTATAATAAAACCCTCAGAGTCAGTGATGAAGAAATGATACAGCTCTATAGCAGAACATGGGGTGGGCAAACAGCTCAGTAAGATTTGGTCTCTAGCACCTACATTTTAACAAATGTTTTAACAAAACACAGGGTGTGGAGCTGGAGAGATGGCTCAGTAATTTGAAAGCACTTGCTGCTCTCAAAGAGGACCTAGGTTCAGTTCCCAGCACCCACAAGGTGGTTCACAACTGCCTATAACTCCAGCTCCAGGGGATCTGACTCTGCCTTATGGACTCATTGAACACTGCACACAATAAACATGCAAGCACTTATATATACACAAGCACTTATATACATGCAAACACTTATATACATGCAAGCAAAACACTCATATAGATAAAAACAAATAAATCTTTAAAAACCTAGGGTGTGGTGGTAAGTGCTTATAGCCCCCACACTAGGGACGCAGAGACAGAATGATCTCTAGAGCTCACTGGCCAGCCTGCCTAACCTAATTAGTAAGCCCCAGTTCCCGGTAAGAGATTCTGTCTCATAAAACAAGAGGCTGAAGAAAAGGCTCCTTCGGAGGCCCCAAATCCCATTCCCAGCACCCACATGGCTCACAACCTTCTTCAACTCCCGTTCCAGGGAATCTGACCCCCCTCTTCTGGCCTCCTCTAGCACCAGGCACACACATAATACACATATACAGGTAAGACAACAAAGGTGAATAGCTCCTGAGAGGTAAAATGAGAGAGGGGGGAGGGGGAGGGGGAGGGGAAGGGGAGGGGGGGGGGGCGGAGGGGCCTTTTCTTTAGGCTTTGGGGTTTAGGGAGAGGGCTTTTGTTCTGGGGAG
>NW_021620582.1:2369102-2371157 GCF_004785775.1 Grammomys surdaster
GGAGAGGGAGAGGGAGGGGAGAGGGAGAGGGAGAGGGAGAGGGAGAGGGAGAGGGAGAGGGAGAGGGAGAGAGAGAGAGAGAGAGAGACAGACGCAGACACAGAGACACAGAGAGAGAGCCCACTGATTAGGCCAGCCAGGGATGCATAGGGAGAGAACGGGGGCTAGAATTGAGCTGGAGTGTCCTCCCTGCTGGGTAGCTTTCCTGGTGCCAGAGGTGCTACCTCTGTCAGTTACTAGGAAAGAAAAGGCCATCAATGGTCTAAGCCAGCTGTGAGCTGCACATGCTACAATACCAACCTGCCAGACAAGGTGTCCCCTTTGTCACAATAGAAGATGTGACTGTTAAGTGGTTTGTGATTGGATTTGAGGCCAGCTCTATTGGAGGGAATTCATGCCTGTTATTGTAGACATAGATCCCTGGGGGAAACCTACTTGTGTTGCTAAATGGACATGGTATCAAACTGCCTTCTAAATATTAATATTTATAGCCACAGATTAATGTTGCTCTTAACCTTGGTCAGAGATGCTTCCTTTGGTCTGGGCAATTATTAATGCAGAGACTCCCAGCTGATCACTGCCCCATGGACAAGTGACTGTTGAGTGCTTAGCCCTAAATAGGACATCTGTATTACCTGCTTCAAGGCTCAGAAAAGAGGACGAAAACTATGTACGCTGTGGAGGATGGGCAGAAGGATCAGGGAGGATGGAGGACTGTGGAGGACGGGGAGAATGACTGGGGAGGATAGGGAGAAGGACTGCTTCCACCTCCCAAGTAGGTTTGAAACCAGCCTGGTCTTCACAGCAAGTTCCAGGCTAGCCAGAGCTGCACAGTGAGACCCTGTGTTCATTTCCTTTTAAGGTAATAATAGAACAGTGGTGAAAAAAGGAAGAGGGAGGAGGAGAACCTAGAACCTAGGAGAACCTAGGAGAACCTAGGAGAACCTAGGAGAACCTAGGAGGGGCGAGGAAGGCAGGGTGGGGCGTGGAGGGGGGGTAGGAAGACTGATAGGAAGACCAAGGGTGCAACTGGAAAGGACAAATCACTTGTAAGATTATACAGCCCAGTCAGACTATGTTGGCCACAGTTTATTGAGGACTTTGAACATTCCTAACACAAAGAAATGACAGCACACAAATGAGATGACAGGAATGTCCGTCACCCAACTGATGATGACTCATGCTGTGCGTATGGATTAAAATGCCACACTGGGGCTGGAGAGATGGCTCAGCCATTAAAGGCAAGGCTCAAAACCAAAACTATAAAGTGCCACATTGTATCCTGTAAGACATACAGCTACTATGTATAAAATAAACATATAATTAAAAATCACTCATGCCCGCAGTGGTGGTGCATGCCTTTAATCCCAGCACTTGGGAGGCAGAGCAGGCGGATTTCTGAGTTCGAGGCCAGCCTGGTCTACAGAGTGAGTTCCAGGACAGCCAGGGCTACACAGAGAAACCCTGTCTCGAAAAACCAAAAAAAAAAAAAAAAAAAAAAATCACTTATGAGGGCTGGAGAGATGGCTCAGTGGTTAAGAGCACTGACTGCTCTGCCAGAGGCCCTGAGTTCAATTCCCAGAACCACATGGTGGATCACAACCATCTGTAATGGAATCCAATGCCCTCTTCTGGTATGCAATCAGACAGGTAAAAGTGTGCTCATATGCATAAAAATAAAATAAATAAATAAATCTTTAAAAAACACATTAAAAAATAAATCTTTTAAAAAATAAAATGAAAAATCACTCATGAACCAGGCACAGTGGCACACACTTATAATCCTAGTACTTCAGAGACTGAGCCACAAAGATGGCGGGGCCAAGGTCAGACGGTGCTATACAGCAAGACCTAAACTCCTGAAAGTGCACACAGGATAACTACCACAGTACGCCATTGATCATCTACAAGTCTAAGCGGCCAGAATTAGCATGCAATGCCATAAACAGGCCTGCAGCTAGGTAACAGGAGTTACACAATATAGGTACAAAGGCATCACCCTGCTTCATAAAAAAAAAAAAAAAAAAAAAAAAAAAAAAAAAAAAAAAAAAAAAA
>NW_021620582.1:2371257-2412295 GCF_004785775.1 Grammomys surdaster
AAAAAAAAAAAAAAAAAAAAAAAAAAAAAAACTATCCTTGAAGGACAATTAGGAAAAACATGCCAATTGCTATAGACAACCAGCATTAGGGAACATGAGGTGAGATGCTTTCTTCCTTTTGCAGCAGGTGGAGAGATTCAAGGCAAGTTTTCTTTGTGTAGTCCTGACTATCCTGGAACTGTAGACCAGGCTGGCCTCAAATTCAAAGAAACCCACAGGCCTCTGCCTCCTGAGTACTGGGCCTAAAGGCACACACCACTACCCCCTGGCTCTACCTTTTTTTTTTTTTTTTTGGTTTTTCAAGATAGGGTTTCTCTATGTAGTCCTGGCTGTCCTGGAACTCACTCTGTAGACCAGGCTGGCCTCGAACTCAGAAATCCACCTGCCTCTGCCTCCCAAGTGCTGGGATTAAAGGTGTGCGCCACCACCGCCGCCCGGCCCATCTACCTTTATTTTTAAACACTATATTAAATGAATTGTTTGTTTGTTTGTTTGTCTGTCTGTCTGTGACATGGTTTCACTATGTAGACCAGGCTGGCCCCAGAGACCCATCTAGCTGCCTTCCGGAATTAAAGGCGTGCTCCATCACATCCACCTGTTTGCTTGTTTTTCAAGACAGGATCTCTTCTATGCAAGACTGTCCTCGAACTTGCTAAGAAAGAAATGGCCTTAAACACCTGGCCCTCAAGAGACTGCCATCTCCCAGATGCTGGAGTTACAGGGACTAGTACACACAGTTTCTGCAGTTCTGGGGGATCAAAGCATGTCCTCATGCATGCCAGGCAAGCACTCTAACTGGCTACCTCACTAAACCTTAAACTAAGTTGAATTGAATTTTCACACAAAACTTTTTAGAGG
The DNA here is from genome assembly GCF_004785775.1 of Grammomys surdaster. Classification (NCBI taxonomy): domain Eukaryota; kingdom Metazoa; phylum Chordata; class Mammalia; order Rodentia; family Muridae; genus Grammomys; species Grammomys surdaster. The sequence continues at coordinate 2,372,116 of NW_021620582.1, forward strand.
TAACACTGGCTGTTGAACCCAGAGCCTCCACTTGAGGGTGTATTAAGCTATATTCCCGCAGTGTACATTAATTTTTACAATTAAAAAAGCTGTCATAGGCATTCATTTCCCAATTCCTTCTCCTTGACTGGACTCACACCCACCCACTCCACACCCACCCACGCTTCTGCCCAGTCCTCCAATCACCAATCTTGCCCCATCTCTACTTACAGATGCAGGCAGCGGCCAGCAGGCGGCCAGCAGCATAGGGAGCACCACAGCTCGGGAAGAGAGGCTGCACCATGTAGTTGGCAAAGGTGATGGCAATGACGGCCTGGCTGGTGGGTTCAATGATGAGCAGAGAAGTCCAGAGGCGGATGAAGGCAAGAAATCCCCCGAAGGCCTCCAGGATATAAGCATAGCTGGCCCCAGATTTCTTAATGGTGGTACCCAGTTCAGCATAACAAAGGGCCCCAAAGACGGAGAAAATGCCCCCAACAGCCCAGATGACCAGTGAGAGGCCAAAAGAGGCACTGTACATGAGTACACCCTTGGGGGAGACAAAGATGCCGGAGCCGATCATGTTCCCCACTATCAGGCACACGCCATTAAGCAGCGAGATCTCCTTCTTCAGTTTTACCTGCTCAGCCACTGGGCTGGCCCCATCCCCCAGAGCAGAGCCATCTGCCTCATGCTGAGCAGCCACTTCATACTTGGTGCCGTTGACCATGGCGGAGCGAAGGAAAGAAAGCCTTCACCAGCTTGCTTGCATTGCCCTCTAAGGAAGAAAGAAGGCTGTGTTGGTACAGAATCTCTTCCTCCCACTCCACAGGGCCCAAGACGGTCAGCACCCACCAATCCTTCCTCACTTCTGTCTCCCCGGCAACCTTTCCCCCCAAGGCTTGTCAAAATAACCCCGGACGTGGCTTTCCCCCCAGAAAAGCACCAGTCTGTCTCATCCTTAGGATGTAGCATACCTTATCTATCAGACAACTAAACCTTTAGCCTATTATGCCACTGGACAGGCGTGAGGCAGTTTGGTAAAACATTTTTCTGCCTCCCCACCACCCCAGCCCCGCAACACCCCCTACCCAAAAGTCTCTCTTCCCTCTGATTTCAGTTTCAAATGTCCCTAGCCTGAGATGCCTGCATGAGGAACCAGCCCTGAAACCAACTGATTTGCCAGATCCTCTTTTTGTTAATTTGCTGCTCTTTCCCCTAAGGAGTCTGTGTGCTAGCCTGAAGCTTTTAAAGTGCTCCTGCTACGGATACACAGCCACCTCCTTGCTCGGGAATATCCATTAGCAAATGGTCAGCTGGCATCTTAGACGTTGGCAAAGCCCAAGCAGCCCCACCCATCCTGAAAAAAAAAAAAAAAAAAAGATGGGTGATTCTCTTTGTACTGCTTTTCCTTTTCCAGATACCTGTCCCAGCCTCTAGCATCCCAGGCCTCCTGCCGCCAAATCTCTCACATCCACACCAGCCAAAAAGTAGGAATGATCTTTCAGAAGGATGGCCCAAATACACAGCAGAACTCAGAGATGACTTGGAGGCAGTGGGTGGTGGCTGCCCACCCACCACAGAACTGCTGGAGACATACCAGAGCAAGCCAAGGAAAGGAAAGAGCTATAGCCAGGCACCAGATGCCCTGAGATACAGTGCTAGAGACAGCTGCACAGCTGCACAAAATAGGAACGCTTAATCAGACAAATGGCGAAACACTACAGCCAGCGGCTCTGGAGCTTGAGGAAGTGACTGGACAGACAGAGAACAGCAGAGCGTTTAGCAAGGGGACAGGGTGGGGCACACTCACTCCCTGGCTCTGGATATAAGGAGGTTCCCACAGCAATGGCCAGCCGCAGTCTCTGAGACAAAGAGGCACACACACCCTCCAAGAACAGTGGTCTAACAGCTCCTCCTTCCTCCAGCAGTAAAAGGGAAACCCAGACAAATGCCTACCGGATTTAAGTCAGGTCAAGAAGGGAGGAGGAGGTGAGGGAGCTAGAAAAGGAAGGGGTGAGGAAAAGGGAGAGGAGCGTTAAGCAACCCTCTGGGTCCAAGGTTCACGGGCCTTTCACATCTGCGAAAGGGGCAGCTAGGAGCTCTTCGCTCAGCACTTTCTGTGATAAGAAGGTGCTCGGTCAGGAATCTCCTTTGTCAGCTCTGCCCCAGGCAGGACAGGAGGCCCAGAGGAATCTACAGCTAACTGGGTGTGCTCTCTGAAACCCTGGAGAATATAACAAATTACCAAGGACAGAGCACTGGTGGCACAGAACTCTGCCCATGTGTCCTCCACGTCCCACCCAAACCTCACTTCTCTCTCACCCGAAACAAGAAAGGCAGGAAGGTTATAGAATGGGACACATTGTTCACAGGCTGAGATTGGAGGAAGTACAAGAGTGGTTCAGACACTTTGTCTGGTTCTCTAAGCGAGAGCTCTGTATACTTCCTCATGCAGAGAGAGGGGTGGCTGCCTCTAAACTCAGAAGGCAGAGGGAGGCAACTTTCTGAATTCAAGGCCAGCCCGGTCTGCAGAGTGGGTTCTATGGCAGCAAGGGCTATACTGGGGAACTCTGTCTCAAAAAACTAAAATAATAATAAAATACACACACACACACACACACACACACACACACATGGAAAGCTGGAGTATAGCTTTAATGATAGAGTGCTTACCTATGACCATGCAAAAAATAGTGTGGAAATAAGGTTTCACTGAGCTATGCTAGACAGGCCCAGAATAAACAGAAAAGGTTCTACAATTTGAAAATCATGGTGTATTCTACCTTTATAATCTACTTTAAGTCTGATTACTGAGCCTTTTTCGACAGTCTACCTGTTCTGAAGCCCAGCTGTCTGTCCCTTCTTCTACCCTTTCTTCCCCTCTTTGGTTATTCTACAGAAATATACTGAGACAGTTAATCGCTCACCTTCCCACTCAGGCCCCTCACATTTTTTAGCTAAACAAAGATGGAATGATGGGCTTAGGCCTCCCAAAGACCATGCTTGAGCACAGAGAGATGGCTCAGCAGTTAAGAAAGAGTACTGTCTGTTCTTGAGAAGACCGGGGCTCCATACCCAGCACCCACATGGCAGCTCACAGCTCCAGTTTCAGGAGACTTGATGCCCTCTTCTGGACTCCATAGCAACTAATAATACACACATGTTACACAAACACACATGCAGGCAAAACACCTACCTACACACATAAAAATGAATTTTAAAAAAATTTAAAGATTGTTTCTCGGGCTGGTGAGATGGCTCAGTGGTTAAGAATATTGACTGCTCTTCCAGAGGTCCTGAGTTCAAATCCCAGCAACCACATGGTGGCTCACAACCATCTGTAATGGGATCCGATGCCCTCTTCTGGTGTGCATGAAGACAGCTATAGTGTACTCATACATAAAATAAATAAATAAATCTTTAAAAAAAAAAAAGATTGTTTCTCACAAGATAGCCCTACATACATCTGAAATCCATCTTGAAGACACTGTCCTGTTCTCTCAGCATCCCCTGAAACGCGTCCATGATGGTAGTGCTAACACTGCCTGAGTTCTCGTCAAGGCCAGACACACCACTGTGCATTTCAGTGCAGAAGCTCACTAGAATATATGCAGCTATGAAGCAGGTACTACACACTCTGCAGGGTGCCACAGTGGAGGAGGCAGGCATCGAAGATCACAGAGATAAGCTGTCTCCTCAGCTTCCAGCTCTCTGGCCCTCCATTGTCTCTGGTCACTTGACCGTCCCTTTAGACAGGAAACCACTCCAGGTGGCTCCCTAATGAGTTACCTAGAGCGGAGTAAGATTAGATTGGAAAGCAATCTGCAAAGTGAGTTCCAGGACAGCCAGGACTACACAGAGAAAACCTGTCTCGAAAAAACCAAAAAAAAAAAAAAAAGGAAAGCAATCTGCTGTCTTTAGGGGACAGCAAGGGCAGAAGCGCTGTCACTGCCTTCCAGCTGCACCTCCATTGTCATTTTGGGTGAGGATGAGAGGTGACAATGTCTACCCAGAGTGCTGTGACTTCCATTGAAGACACAGAAGCACACATCAAGACGCCTGCCCTTTCAGGATGAAAATGCACTTGCCATCAATGGAGTACAGACTCAGATGTGAATCCCTGGAAAGAAGAAAGAAGGATGTGAGGAGCCATGAGGCTAAGCTCACGGCTGGCAAAAAAACAAACAAACATACATACAACAACAATAAAAACCAGTGGGATCCTTAAGGAATTTAAGGATGGATGGAACCCACACCCCAGCAAACAGCATGCCCTAGTGGTCTCACCAGGAAGTACAACAAATGGAATCCTCTTCCCAACTGCCAGTAAGCCCTCTGCAATCAGGCACAGTAGGCTGCCATTCATGGAGATGTCCCCTCTACAGACTGCCATTCATGGAGATGTCCCCTCTACAGACTGCCATTCATGGAGATGTCCCCTCTTGCCTCAACCACTGCCTAGCACTAAAGGCAAGAAGACATCACTTCTGGCTCTCACTGTAGCGCTTCCACCACAGACAGCCTGGGAAAGTCGAGTCCCCGAGGATCTCCTGGAGGAACTCAGCCAGAGCAGATTTTACAGAAGCTGACAGACTGCTTGTCATTTTCCCTTTCTTTTGCTGTGCTCATCTCTAAGGACATCATGGGTATTCCAGAAGAAAAAAAATACACTTATTCTATAGTCTAAAGAAGTTTTCAATCCAGGGCTTCCAGGGAGCAGGTGGCAGAAGCCCAGGCGTGGAATATTTGACAGAGCGGCCAGCCAGTGCTGAACTACCATGCTGCATGCTTCAACAGAAACACCAAACACGCCCTTCCTCCAGGAACCCACACACAGTTCAGAGTCTAGATTGTGAGAACACACTTTCTCCCTGAGACCCCAGGGCTTGCCCTCCGCTCTTCAGCTGATCTGTGTTGCCTCCCTTAACAACAGAAACAAAACAGATACATGCTAGTGTAGTTGGATTCCTCATCAAGCCTCCATAGCTGCTCAGCCCCTCCCTCTCTGGTTCTCCATTTGTTTTTCTATTATTCCACTATAGCTAAAACCGTCCCTTAAAAAAAAAAAAGTAAATTAAAAAAGAAACTGTTTACTGCTCTGACCAGAGCTTCCATTAACTAAAGCTGAAGTCTCCAGACAGAGAGCTCTACCTAGACAGTGCCAGGGCTAGGGGGCCAAGAAATAAGGTTCTTCCTCTCTCTTTGGCCAATTTTCAGGTACTCCATCCTCCCCCTTTTTTCCCTACACATCCACTTTCCTCGCTTCCCCACCTCTTACCTGTCTGGAGACCTCTGGGCAAGTGCAGTGAGGAGGGGGCTAGCAGCACACTGGGGTGAGGGGTGGTAGTTAGGAGAATCGGGGGTATGACTTCAGCAGCTGTTGACACGGAGGAGCAGAAAAGGCAGAGGGTGCCTGGAACCAAAATGGAAAACAGGAAAACACATGTGTGACTCTGGCCGGCGGTGGGGAGGGGCCAGAGGACGAGCTGGAGCTGAGACTGCCTGGTCAGACAGGGAGGACCTCAGAGCCCGCTGGCACCCAGGCATCTTCTCCGTTGGGCTCCTCCTCCTCACCTCAGCCCGTAGCTTTCCTTGTTGCCCTAGCTTGTTGAATACTTAAGTGTACTTGCAAAGGAAAGTGCCCTCCTGAGCCCCTCTCTGCCTCTCCTCCACCCTGTGTCCTAACTCTCCAGTCCTGCCTTCTGTGCTTACTGCCTTTGATCTCAAGATCTCACCATGAGGCCAGTGAAACTCTGCAGTCCTATATCAAGAGTGTGTGCCATTTCAGCCTCTAAAACAAACCTAGGAGGCCAATGCATACCAATGAAGGCCACCTGTGGGTACAGACAAGTTTGTACCCAGATATCAGCTCAGATCTCTAATTGGCTGAGGAGTTGTCAACGATGGGTCTGAGTTACTAGGTAAAAACCAACTAGGCCTGTGCCACCCTGGGCACATTCCTAAAGTTGGCAGCCTTTCAAACCACCGTTACTTAAATATCTGTTAAATGTTTACTTTGCAGAAATGGAGAAAATGTAACCCTGGACTGGAAACGAGGAGAGGACTGGGGAGATGTTTCTGCAGGCAAAACTGCTTGCCTTCAAAACCTGACAAGCTCATCTAAGCCCTGGAACCCACAAGGAAAGGGAAAAAAGCAACTCCCAAAAGTTGTCCTATGGCCACACATGGTGGTGCAAGGTGTAACCCTCTATTCCCAGCATAGGCAGATCTCTGTGAGCTCCTGTGAGTTTGAACCAGACTGGCCTACATAGTGAGTTCAAGGACAGACAGGGACACATAGAGAAAGTTTGTCTCAGAAAAAAAAAAAGCACAGCTGTCCTCTGGCTTCCACACATACACTGTGGATACACACACACACACACACACACACACACACACACACACACGCGCGCCCTAATTAAAAATGTTTAAGGCGCTGGAGAGATGTCTCAGAAGTTAAGAACACTGGCTGCTCTTTCAGAGGACCTAGATTCAATGCCCGGCACCCACACAGCAGCTCACAACTGCCTGTAACTCATGTGTCAGGGGATCTGACACCCTCACACAGACACACATGCAGGCAAAACACCAAGGAACATAGAAAAATAAAAAATAAACAAAATTTAAAAATGCTATACTTTAAACTAGATGAGCCTCTTTATATTTAGAATCAGAAATATAATTTTCAGAAGATACCTCTTGCAGGCATATTAAACCACTGAAAATACAAATCTCTCTCCAGGGGAGTGGCACTTCACAGCACAAGAAGTATTTGCACAATCCAGGTGTGACTGCTGCCTTTGGGCAGCCATCTGTTCTGTAAATTACTCCAGATCTGGTCCAGATAAGGACTCCAGAATTCTGACTGGGGACTGGAGAGATGGCATGTACTGCTATTCTACAGCCACCTCGGTCTCATCAGGCAGCTCCCGGCTGCCTGGATCTCCAGGTCATCTGACACCCTCTTCTGGCCCCTACAGGCTCTGGCAGTCAAGTGCAGTACTCACGCATAGCATGTAGACACACATAAAAATAATAAAGTAAACCTTAAAAAGAATTGTAACTGTATCACTAGACAGGGAGCCGAGTTTTATGTTACCAAAAGGCAGAGATCAGAATTCACTGGCACCAAATCAGAAGTATTCCAAGGAAATGTGATGCTCTTTTAGATCCCAGGCCACTTCCTGGTTGACCTGCCCTTTAATCTTACTCTGGGGACAAGCCCAGGTTGTCAGTGAGGGAGGTTCACAGGAAGAGAGACAGAGCTGGACCTGCTTTCCCTCACAGAGGCGGCCTCTTGCTGGGACCACACAACCTCACTCCCACCACAGAGCTTTTGCAGTGTCTGTTTGACTGTTTGACTATTCTCCTTGCTGAGAACATTCTTCTCTGTGACATTTTTCATTCCTGGTACTATTTGTTTGTCATCATCTCAGCCAAGAGCAGATAAGCATCATAAGAGCTCTGTTCTCCCATTGTACCCTAAGAAGGTGGGGGAACCTCACACAAACCACCAATACATGTAAAAGAAATAAAGGGAAGGAGGAAGGGAGGGAGAGTGAGAGAGGGAGGGAGGGAGAGAAGGAGAGAGAGAGAGAGAGAGAGAGAGAGAGAGAGAGAGAGAGAGAGAACAATACTGTCTCTACTGTCTCTCTCAGATTTCCCCAGCTGGCTGGCCTCCTGGGTGGGTCCTTGAATTTGTCCTCCAGGCCACCCAGTGTTACTACCCTTAGCATCAGAACCAACCCATTCACTACCCCTAGGTTACTTAGAGTAAGGAGAATTCACAGATAAGTAATGTCTCCCATTTTGATACATTTAAGGGAAAGTCTGTGGTTTTCATTTTTACTGACAGGCCTAAAACAGTGTGAACTTGACTTTCCGGGCCTGGTGGCAGAGCACTTACCTAGCAATCACAGGAGCCTGGGTTCCATCTCTTAACAGTCAGTGCAGGTGGAAGCAAGTGAAGGTTGGGGTGAGGCATGGTCATTCAAACTCGGCATTTGGGATGTGGAGGCAGAAAGATCTGGAGTTCAAGGCCAGTCTCAATACATAATGAGTCTTAGGTTAGTCTAGACTGCAAAGAACCTGTTTCCAAAAAAGAAAGGATAGAGAAGATGAAGGAAAAGTGAAAGGAGGGAAGAGTGCGGGGAGGACAGGAGAGATGGTTCCATGGGTGAAATGGCTAAGTAGCTAAGATTGATGGCTGCCCAAACAGTAAGACCTGAGTTCTAATCCCAGCTCCCCGGTAAAAAGCTACTATGAGCCGGGCAGTGGTGGCACATGCCTTTAATCCCAGCACTTGGGAGGCAGAGACAGGCGGATTTCTGAGTTCGAGGCCAGCCTGGTCTACAGAGTGAGTTCCAGGACAGCCCGGGCTATAAAGAGAAACCCTGTCTCGAAAAACAAACAAAATAAATAAATAAATAAATAAATAAATAAATAAATAAATAAATAAAGCTACTATGAGTGGAGACAGGAAGACTGCTGACTCAGACCTTGTCTCAAGGGAATATACCTTTGCATTCTCTGATGCCAGGTGTCCACAGGCACAAGCACCGCCCCTGCCTCACAGACACACAGACACAGACAGACACACACACGCTCATACACCGGACTCAACATACATGTACACCAGAAATTAAACTGACTTTTGTTTAGCTAATGGAAAAACCAAAAGGCCCACATCTAACGTTCTTTCCTGGAGATCCTCATTTAGATGCGGCCCATCCCCCTCCACCAGCAGGCTCACCTTTGCCTCTCCCACGCTTCCTTCCCAGCTACTCTTGGGGCCCCGTCCTGCACCTCTCTTTTTTGTTGGGTCTTTCTCTTGATCTGCAGCGCTAAAATATCGGCCGCTCAAGACCCGACCTAGCCACAATCACCCGGCTTGCCCTCGAATGGGCAGGCGCCGACCAGGGCTGGGCTCTTCCCTTTTATCTAAGAAGCTCAAGAATAAGGAACTGTGGTGAATGACCGCGAAGGAAGCAAAGGTCTGAGAACCAGAGACCCTGCAAGACGACCCCCAGCCCGGCCCGGCGCCTGCACGATGAGTCCCCCCGGGAATGAAAATGACTGCGGATACCCTTAGAGACGAGTCCTCTGCCCCAGGCACACTCAGCTTCCTCTTCCCTCCCTCCCAATCCAGCCCGAGCTGTCAGCCAGACGGCGGTCTGACCAAACATTCCAACCCTAGACAGTCCCTGCCTGCAACCGAAGAGCTGGCTGAAGCTCGGGAGGAACCCAGGCCGGTAAGCCCCGGGGGCAGCGGGGGACAGGGGTGGTGGCTGCTTGCAGCTGGGGGGGAGGGGTCTCCCGGACTTTATCTCTGCCTGCCTCCAAGTTCTGACTCTCCGCCCCCTCGGGGGAGCTGTTGCATCAGCTTCTAGGTCCCAAATTAAAGAAAGTGGCCACGGTGCCCCGAAGGTGTCCTGAGTAGTCGCCAGGAGGCAGCACTTAACCAAAAATAGCGGCTGCAAGGGTGACCTGAAGACTGAACTTTCCCAGTGAACCTTTCATCAAACCCAAGCAGAGACATATGGGAGCTCTGAACTTGACAAGGTGGCACATGCTTGTAATTCCAGCACTTAGGAGGTGAAGACATGAGGATTAGAAGTTCAAAGTCGTCTTTGGCTACACAGCAAGTTGAAGGCCATCCATTCTCAGAAAAGAAAAAGAAGAAAAGGTCTTTGAAGGACCAGAGTGATAATGGCTCTTTAGGAGTGCTTGCCCAGCGTGCATGAGTTCCAGACAGTCAAAGGTGTACCTTAGGTGTCTTCTTTTACTACTCTTCTTATTCCCTTGAGAGCTTCTCACTGGGCCTGAAGCTCACCGTTTTAGTAAGGCTATCAGCCCAGCAAGCTTCTGGGACTTGCCTGTTTCTCAGTGAGCCAATCTTTAATGGTTTTTTGTTTTTTGTTTGTTTGGTTGGTTTTGGTTTTTCGAGACAGGGTTTCTCTGTGTAGTTCTGGCTGTCCTGAAATTCACTCTGTAGACCAGGCTGGCCTCGAACTCAGGAATCTGCCTGCCTCTGCCTCCCAAGTGCTGGGATTAAAGGCGTGTGCCACCACCGCCTAGCAACCAATCTTTATTGTTGAGGTAGCTTCTAGAGACTCGAACTTGGGTCTTCATGTCTGTTTAGCAAACACCTTTACCCACTGACCCATCTTCCCAGCTATATGATTGCTTAAAACGTTTTATTCACTGATACTTGTACACATGTATGTGTGCATGTATGTGATGATGATGGTGTGTGTGTAAATGCAAGTGCATGCATACCACAGAGAGTGTGGAGATCAGAGGGAACTTTCAGTAGGTTCAGGGGATTGAACTTGGGCTTTCAGGTTTACACAGGAGTATTTTTATCTACTAAACCATCTCACTGGTCCGCATAGATTTACTTTTTAAAGAATCTGGATCAGAGCAGATGCGGAAGGCCTAGAATGCTAGTACTTGTGAGGCTGAGACAGGAGAATCCTGTACTGGAGACCAGCCTGAACTACTTTTCAAGTAGTTCTGTCTCAGTAAATAGGATACAAAAGCGTATAGATGTGCTTTGTGGAGGTTCCTGCTGAACAGAGGTTTGTAAATCATTTTTCTTGCATAATCCAGCCTTGGCTTTTGGGGGGAAGAGTGGGATCTCACTTTGTAAATCCTCATTGTAGACCAGTCTGGCCTCAAGGTGACAATGATCCACTCTTCCTTTTGTCTCCTAAGTGCTGGGATCAAAGGTGTGGGCCTCCATGCCTGCCTTTGGCTATTTTTTAAAAACTAACATTGCCTACCCACCTTTAAGACAAGCCAGGTGAAAAGGCACACACTGTTTAAGAGATGTCACAGTTGGGGCTAAAAAGATGGCTCAGCTATTTAGAGAGTTTACTGCTCTTGCAGAGGACCAAGGTTCATTTCCTAGCACTGACATGCTGGCTCACAACCACCTATAACTCCAATTCCAGAGGATCCAATACCTTCTTCTAATGTCCAGGGCTCATGCATGAAAATGGCACACATACATGCACTCAGGCACATGAACACACACATAGTAGATTTTTAAAATAAATAACAAAAACATATGTTCCAGGTGGCACATGCCTTTAATCCCAGCACCTAGGAGGCAAAGATCCCAATGGGTAGGCAAGACAGAATGTATCTTCAGGGTCATAGCTGACTTATCTTGAAGCTGGGTCATTTAGTAAAATTGATCTACTACTAATTTAGCAGAAATTTGATAGCTCTGAAAAAGAATAATATATATAGTCAACAGACAGTTTAAGAATAAGTAGCCATAGCCGGGCGGTGGTGGCGTACGCCTTTAATCCCAGCACTTGGGAGGCAGAGGCAGGTGGATTTCTGAATTCGAGGCCAGCCTGGTCTACAGAGTGAGTTCCAGGACAGCCAGAGCTACACAGAGAAACCCTGTCTCGGAAAAAAAAAAAAAAAAAAAGAAAAAGAAAAGAATAAGTAGCCATGATGGCACTAGCTTGTAAGCACTCTGGAGGCTGAAGTAAGAGGACATCTGTAAGTTCAAGGTCAGCCTACCCTACATAACTGTCTCAAAACTGGGGGATCTGGAGAGATAGCTGACCCTTGTCCTCACCCTTCACCACCACCACCACCATGATCAATATTGTCATTGATGATGAGCTTTTGTACTCTGAGCACTGCGGGGAAAGATTTGGTTACAAAGCCGTCTCTCGCAGTTAGTCCAGGATTCATGGTCAAGGCCATGAGTTCATGTGCAGCATCTGGCCTATCAACAATGCTGAGCCAAACAAAGATGTCTCCCAGGTTCTTATCTGTACCTTCTGAGTGCCTGGGTGGCTATATGTATTGGGGTAACATTGGGGGTGGGGGATGTGAGTGTGTAACAAAATGCTAAAGCTGTATGTTTTATATATGGAACCTAATGGCCATGAAAGGCAAAGAAGTCTAGGAAACAAAACACAGGAATCTCAAACTCAATTTTCCATAGCTCTTGGTTCCCTTGTTCTCAGATGAAGTACAGAACATATTCAGTGCGACAAGACAGAGCCACTTTCCTGTGTGACAAGGCTGGATAAGTCACTCAAGAAGGCTGTGCAGATGTCAGACTCAACTGTTCCATAAAGTTCAAAAGCTGGTGGACTAGAGAGATGGCTCAGCAGTTAAGAAAACTCACTGCTCTTGCAGAAGACCCAGGTTCAATTCCTAGCACTCACGTGGCAGCTCAAAACCACCTGTTACTCCAGTTCCAGGGGCTCTGATGACCTCTTTTGACCTCCAAGGGCTCCTGCCCACACATGGTGCACATACACACACTCAGATACACACATATTGATAAAAATAAACATTTTATAAAGAATAGTGGCAATGCCAGCAGTCTATTTGTTTGTTTACTTATTTATTGTTTTTTTTTCAAGTCAGGTTTCTCTAAGTAACCCTGGTACTTAGAGAACTGTACTAGAACTTTGTAGAACAGGTTGGCTTCAAACTCAGAGATCTACCTACCTCTGCCTCTCCGTGAGCCACCATCACCAAGCTGCAGTCTATTTATAACCCATAGCTTGCACCTCTGCTACACTAAATTAACCATGTCAAAAGCTGGACTTGCCTTTCTCTTCCCAGATTTTATAGTTCTCATCCAATTTCCTGTCCTGTCCCCCTCCCCCAAATCCTCCAGCTCTTATTCTGTTGAATGACTTTTATTGTTTTGTTTGACAGGATATCACTGTGCAACCTGGGCTGGCCTGGAACTCACTACATAAACCAAGCTGGCCTCAAATTCACAGAGATCTGTCTGCCTCTGCCTCCTGAGAGCTGTGAGTAAAAGCTGGTGCTACCACTCCTGGCACACATGGCCATCTTTGCATGTTTTATTGTCCATGTTTTACTCTCCCAAAGACACTTCCATCACTTTGATTTTGCCATCTGATGGTATTCTGTGTGACCTATCAAGAGACAGAAGAGCTGCTGATCAGACTCCCTTCTGTACCAACGGTGCTAGCACACGGCTATCACCTTGCTTGTTACTGCAGAATGTTGAGTCTCACCCTGTTCTTCCAGCTTTTAGGGCACCCTGCTCTCTCAGTGGAAAACTATGGAATTCTACTCCTGCCTTAGAGCCAGAGGCTTAGCTACGCACATTTGGAAACTGTTACTTTCTCTATTTTAACACTTCCTGTAAAAAAAAAAAAAGTAACTCCAAGATCACTTTGTGCAAGTGTGTATGTGTGAGTGTGTGTGTGTGTGTGTGTGTGTGTACTGCTGAGATGAAACAGGGCCTCACACATGGCAAATACACATTCTGTCACTGGGCCTTCTACCCCAATGGCCACATTTGTTTCAATCTTAAAGTCTTAAAAACTTCAAGAAAATCTATACAGTGATTGCTCCAAAGCTATCTAATTGCCTTTGTAGGTTCAGTAAGAAAAGCATATGTACATTTTAACCGTGTGTGTGTGTGTGTGTGTGTGTGTGTGTGTGTGTGTGTGTGTGTGTTTACATTTGAGTACAGGGGCCCTCAGAGGCTAGATGGGTCAGATTCCCTGAAGCAAGAGTTACAGGCAATTCTGAGGTGCCTGTATGGGTTCTGAGATTCAAACTCGGTTCTTCGAAAGAGCAGCAGTAGAAATGTCTTTGAAAAGTAAATGTAGAGAAGGATCTGGAGAAATGACTGGTGGTTGAAAGCATCCTTGTAGGAGCTGGTTTGATTCCCAGCACCTACGTGATGGCTCTCAGTGATCTGTAACTCCAGTCTCCGGGGATCTCATGCCGTCTTCTGGCTTCCATGGGCACTAGACATATACATGGTACATGGACATACATATAGGCAAAACACCAATACACATAAAATAAATCTTTAGAAAAGAAAAACAAGTATGTGGTGCTGAGGGGTAGCATGTTCAAGACCTCCGACCACAAAAGAAAAAAAAGATGAGAGATGAGGCAGGCCACCTTAAGATACAGAGTTCGAGGACAGTTTGAGCAACTTAAGTGAGACTCTTGTCTCAAGTTAATAAAAGATGGGGTCAGGCACGCTGGCTCTCACATGTAATCTCAGCACGCAGGAGGAGGTTCAGCTAAGATATCACTGCAAAATTGAAGCCAACCACACAATGAGCTCTAAGCCAGCCTAGGCTACTGAGATCCCATCTCAAAAAAGGAAAAGGCTTTATGTCATAGTAGTACTCTATGTGCACACTTCATATACTTTGTGATAGAGTTTTAATTTTCCAGACAGGGTTTCCATACCACAGGCTGGTCTGGAACTCATCCCCTACTTCCACATGCAGTCTCCAGGCCTGCTTTTCCTTGTTTTATTTTGGGTGAGGGTAGAGGGGTGCAACCTGCGGCATCTAGTTAAGTTCCTTTTGTTCTTCATTCTGTCCCATCCTGCATCATTTTGTTATCACAGCGTTCTGCCTGCATATATGCCTGCAGGCCAGAAGAGGGCACCAGATTCCATTTCAGATGGTTGTGAGTCACCATGTGGTTGCTGGGCATTGAACTCAGGACCTCTGGAAAAGCAGCCAATGCTCTTAAAGTCATCTCTCCAGCCCCCAGTTTTTATTTCTTAAATAAAGGATCCACCCTTCCCTTCTTCCAAAGCACAACTCCGAAACACTTCCAGGGTAAAAACTCCCCAGTCTTGTAGAAGGAAATGACAGACTTGATACACTCGGAAGACAGGCCATCACACCACTCGTGTTCTCCTTGCTCTTGTTAGCCTGCGTCTGTATCTAGCTCAGCAACCCCATAATGTAGTTTTGTCATTAAGGATTTTGGCATACATTACCACCCTTGAAATATTTTCAGGAAAACTGTAATATTTATTTATTTAATATTTGTATCAATAGAGACATGGGAGGTAGAAACTGAGGTAAAATCCTGCTAGCTCAGGGAAGTAACTTTATTTTTTTTGTTGGGTTTTGTGTGTGTGTGTTTTGTTTGTTTGAGACAGGGTTTCTCTGTGTAGTACTGGCTGTCCTGGAACTCTCTCTGTAGACTAGGCTGGCCTCGAATTCAGAAATCTGCCTGCCTCTGCCTCCCAAGCTATCTATTTATGGGCCTGATCCTACAACTAAACTGCTAGCTCCTTAGAAATATCTATCTTTGTCATACTACCCAGCTAGTTCACCTTTCTCTTGAGCTCCTCCAAACCCAAGGGGGCTCCTGAGCTCTCTTCCCTAGAATCCTGTTTCACCTGTGCCCTGACAGCTGCTTCTCTGTGGTTCCTGCAAGCCCTAAGAGAATCCTTCTCTTACCTGGAGCTCCTTCCCTAACTAAGGCTCTTCCAAGCCCAAAGAGAGAGCTAGTAAAGGTCCAACTGCAGTAAAAGAAGTCTCTAGCTCCTTCCCTACACCCTCGGCAGGCTGAACCAGGTCGTCTTCACATCTTCACTGTAAGAGGGCTCAGAGCCAAGCCACTAAATGGAAGCCAGGCCTCTACTCCTAGTTATTTGGGCCACCTTGAAATACAGAGTTCAAGGACAGTTTGAGCAACTGTTCAAGGACAGTTAGAGCAACAGTTCGAGGCCATCCAACTGACTTGACCTAGACCTAGAGTCATAGAGCAAAGACCACAAGACATCACCCAAGCATTTTGCCTTAAAATAGGTAGACCTCTCTATTCTTTGGCATCTTCTTATCTATTTGAGGCTGCAGAGGCCAACCCTAACTGCATCTCTTCAGGACACACCTAACTGCACCTGACAAACCAATATCTAAGCTTCTATATTTTGTTAACAATTAGGTTTTCTATGTGTAGTAATCAAATATCCTGTAACAAAGAACCAAGAATTCAAGAGTTTCTAAACCAAGCTTGGTTACAGAAGACCCTGTCTCATAATGGGAGCAGGAAAGGTTAGGGAGGAGAGATGGAGGAAATAGAAAGGGAAAAGGAAGGAAAGGTGAGTTCCTCAAAGGCAGAAATAAATACCAAAAGAGAATAAATAAAGCCAGATACAGTGGTACAAACTGGTAATCCCAGTATTTTAAGGGCTGATGCAGGAACATTGAGGGTAGCCAAGGCTACCTTGCAGGTACTGGGTCATCCTGAGCTACCTAGCAAGATCCTCATCTCAAAATGGGTGGTAGGGAGAAAGGCAGCACTAGCTTATGGGCTGAGTATCCTTTATTTGAAATGTTTGGTATTGTCAGCATCACCGGTCTTGGTCAATCTTGTTTACACTGCCAACTAAAAAATTAAAAGGCAGGAAAACCTCAAATGTGACAGGAAACAGTGGAGAAATCTCGAACATAGCAAACAGAGCAGACAGAATCAGCATTTGGAGAAAGGCTTTTTTGAGGGGTGAAGGAACACATACATGCATCAGACCCACAGAGAGAAAAGTGTCTTTGCAAAGCCAAGAAGGGGGACTCAGAAAACTGAAAATCCAGTCTTTTCTCCAAGACTGGGGTTTTAAGTCTCTGAAGTTTTCCTCCCCTAATTTAGGGTTGGTCAGTTTAAAGAAAAGTAGGATGGATGGTTGCCCCACAACCGTTTTTGTAACATGTACGGATCCAGCCTTGAATTTCTGGAGTCACCGTCAACAGGAGGTCTACTGGGAGGGAGAAAAAGCCCACAAGACCCTTAGTTTATGCTGCCAGGCTTTTGACTCAGGCTAGGAGGAGAGGAAGAAGCCAGACATCTTGGAAATTCATCATTATCTAGTCATGGTCTTATCTGTCTGCCTACCTGGAAATCTGTCCAGCTCCTGGGCACTTAATACAGAAATGCCTGATTTGGGAACACTTGAATATATATTGTATATTGGGGATGGACCTTTATTCTAAGCATAAAATTCTTTCATGTTGGATGTTATTTTTGTGTATGCTGGAGATGAATCCACAGTCTGAGCATTCTAGGCAAGTACTCCACCACTGCCCTTACCAGCCCTTGGTGCACCTGCTTTCTTGACTAAAATTCCATCATGACTTCAGGTGTGTAACTTTCCATTGTAGCATCATGCTTGGATTCAACGAGTTTGATTTTGGAGCACTTCAGAGCTCAGTTTTTAGGTTTGGACCACTCAAAGTATACTTAACTCATGAGAATGTGTGTGGTGGATGCTCTTGAAAAATTGGAATCAGGGCCAGAATCTCTGCATTCAGGAGCAGAGGCAGATGTAGCTCTATGAGTTTGAAGCCAGCCTGCCTGGTCTACATACTGAATACCATAGTTACATGGTGAGACTCTGTCTCAAAATATAAAAAAATAAAATAAAAAATTGACACCAGTACAACTTCCTCAAAAAAAAAAGCGTAACAGGGTCCTCAGACCCGTATTTCCATACATATTCTTGCAAATAACATATACTTCCTTTCCCAGCATTGGGCTGTACTATTAGTCATGTCTGTGACCATTTGTCTTCCCTAGACTCAGTGCCTTATCTGGGCTGTTTTTAGCTATCCTTACAATCTCCTAACCCATTCATTACTTCTTCGATTCTTTTGGATGAGAACCAAATTTTTCAGACTCGTTCTACACTTGATCATATCATGATCAGAAAGCAAACGTTAAAATGATGCAGAAGGCTGCACAATGAAGTTCCTTGGGATGTGACACTTCTGAGTTACCCTAAATTTCCAAAGTCTGGAGAACGTCCAGGAAAGGTCTTGGAAACAGCTGCGAAGGATTCGGTCACAGGTATCTCGACCACCTCGGAGGGTGCAAAATGAACGCGCGGGACAGTTCCTCCTGTCCAGAACACCCAGCCCGCAGCTGACTCTCACTTCCGTACGATGACCCAAGATGGTGGGACCCGCGATTGAAAACCACATTCAAGATGTCGGCTTCCGGTTTTCCCGGCAGCGTCCCACGTGGCTACCGGGGCCACGCCCACTTCCGGCTCCCTGCTCCGGCATGGCTGCTTTAGGGACCTGGCTATCCAGTGAGTGATTGTGGGGTTGGGAACCCGGGAGTCGCAGGGCGACCAGCCTTCTAACTCCCTGCTCTTCCAGTAGGTGTCCGGAGGTTGCACAGCAGCGTAGTGGCGCGGGCCGGCGGCCAGTGGCGACTCCAGTGAGTGCCGGGCGGGGGCGCGGCGGGACCTGGCATCCCGCCGCGTCCTCACCCCCACTGTGTTTCCCCCCACCTAGGCAGGGGCTGGCTGCCAACCCTTCTGGCTATGGGGCCCTCACGGAGCTTCCTGACTGGTCTTTCGCGGGTGAGCCTTGATGGCACAGTTTTGTTTTGTTTCTTTTTCCTCTGAGAGACCACCTCGGTAGGGATTAGGGGCGTGTCTGGGAAAACATTGACCCTTTTACTTAGGAAAGAGATCGAGAACTGGAGCTGTAATTTTACCTGAATACGTAGCCCGTTGTCAGTTCACCTCTGAAGACAGAGGGATTGCTGTGAGGTTAGTGCTACGTAGGGAATCCCTGGTTATCCTGAACCACAGAATGAGACCCTGTGGATCAATAAATAAATAAATAGTAAATTGGCTAAGGAAAGTAAGTTGTAGCGGATCATGTCCTGAAGATTACCTTATGGTAACACTAACTTGTGCTGTCCTGGGGCTGGAAGTGTGCATAACTTTTATCCTCTCAGAAGGAGACGTGTGATGAGTGTATTTTGAGAATTTGATTACAAATACACAATGAATTCTTTGAAAAGCTCCTGAAAAGAACACTGAAGATCCCTACAAGTCTGAAGATGGCAGACTCAATACAGAAGTCTTTTTCTCTTCAAAAAAAAAAAAAAAAAAAAAAAAAAAAAAGCTTATGGGCTGGAGAGATGCCTCCAATGCAGTGGCTGTTCTTCACCCACAGGGTGACTCACAATTGCTTGTAACTCCAGTTCCATGGGATCTGACATCATCTTTTCACTTCCACCTGTACCAGGCACCCCCACGGTGCACAGACATACATGCAAGCAAAACACCCAATCACATGAGAATAAAACTTTTAAAAAGCAAACTTTAAGAAGAGTAATGATGCATGCCTGCAATCAGCACTCAGGTGGCAGAAGCACTGAGAGGTACACAGTGAGACCCTGCCTCAAAGATCAAAAGGGGAGTGGGGGAACACCTGCATTTCATTATACAGTGGGATGAAGTTTAGCAAAGACTCACTTTGAATGAAAGGTTTCTAAAGAGAAAAGTGATTTCAGCATGGCAGACGACCCTAGGTCACTCTGTGTGAACTGGAAGAGGGGAGGTAGCAAGGTGCCTAGACCACATTTAACACTTTGCCTTTCTTTCGCTTTTGTCTGTAGATGGCCGCCCTGCTCCCCCAATGAAAGGCCAACTTCGAAGAAAAGCTCAGAGGGAGAAGCTTGCAGTGAGTGGCTGGAACTCCAGTAAAGGCTATGTTTATAAGTGGAGGGGGAAATTTTAAATCATCATGTATCTTTGTTTTCTTTAAGGTTGATTTTTATTTTATATGTATGTGTTTTGCCTGTATCAATGTATGTTCATCATTTGTGTTCATGATACCTGTAGTGGTCAGAGAAGGATGTCAGATCCCCTGGAACTGGAATTACAGATGGTTGTGAACTCTGGGGTGGCTATTGGGAGTTGAACTGGGGTCCCACACAAGAGCAGAAAGTATTCTTTAGCCTCTGAGCCATCTTTCCAGCCCCATAAGTTAGAATCTGTTTTAAGTTGTGTTGTACTACTTTACTCTTTGGCAGTGCTTAGGAGAAAATCCAGGGCTTCCTGCCTGATAGACAAGCCCACCAGTAGCAGCTATTTCTCCAGTCTTTACACTC
This sequence comes from Grammomys surdaster, assembly GCF_004785775.1. Taxonomy (NCBI): domain Eukaryota; kingdom Metazoa; phylum Chordata; class Mammalia; order Rodentia; family Muridae; genus Grammomys; species Grammomys surdaster. The sequence goes on from NW_021620582.1 coordinate 2,391,787, forward strand.
AACTTATTTATTTTCTTTCTTTCTTCCTTCCTTCCTTTCCTTCCTTCCTTCTTTCATTTCTTTCAATGAGGCATGTAAAACCAGGCCAGCCTCAAACTCACAAGAGATGGGGCTCCCTTTACCTTCCTAGAAATAGGATCAAAGGATGTATCACCCTACCTGGTCCAGGCCAAAAAACGCGTACTGTGAGAAGGGAAGACTGGCATGGGGCACTCACAGAAAGGAACAGTGGACGTTCTCGGCTTCACGTTGTCAGCATGAAGCAGTAATATCCAGCTGAACGCTTGGCTTTGGGGGAGAAAGGATATCTGCTCAATGGTACATATGCTTGAGCCCCAGATGTTACTCACTGTTTTCCTGTCTATTTCAGAGACGAGTTGTACTGCTGACACAGGAAATGGATGCTGGATTAGAGGCATGGAAACTCAGGCAGCAGAAATTGGAGGAAGAAAGGAAGCGGGAACATGATCTTAAACCTAAAGGGATTTTACTGAGAAGCCCACTTCCAAATCAATAAAAATCAGCTCCTGTCCCACTTTCCCAGCCTCTCTCTGGCTTTCTTTTCTATTGTCTGAATGCTTTACCCCAGGTAGAATCAAGTCATTTTTCCTGCCATTTGTATTGATAGCTAAAGACCTCGGGCACCGGGAACAACTTAAAATCACTGCCTGTGAGGCTTGGTTCGGTGCCCTTAGTACTCACTCCATCCCAGCTCAGCCAGACTTTGCTCTGGGATCATTTTGCCCCTGATGCTGAAGATGTGCCCAGAGCCTCACAAACGCTAAGCACGCCACAACCCTACCACTGCTCATGAGAGAAGAAAGGGGCAGCAGCAGTTTTCCTGGTCTACCCTCATGCTCATGTCACTAATAGCCCATACACAGCTCAGATGCATACAGTTGGCATTCAATAAATGTTTTTGAAAAGGCCTTTTCGCCAGGTGGTGGTGGCACATGCCTTTAATCCTACCATTTGGGAGGCAGAGACAGGCAGATTTCTGAGTTCGAGGCCAGTCTGGTCTACAGAGTGAGTTCCAGGGCAGCCAGGGCTACACAGAGAAACCTTGTCTTGAAAACCCAAAAATAAATAAATAAATAAATAAAAAAGGCCTTTTCATCTGAGGTTTTTGTTGTTGTTGTTTTTCCTTTTTGAGACAGGGTCTCACAATAGCTCTGGCTGTCCTGAAACTACCCAGATAGACGAAGCTGCCTTGCAATCACAAAGATCCTCCTGCCTGTCTGGATTTAAAGCTGTGTGCCACTTCACCTGGCAAAAGTCCCTTTCTTAACAAGCAGCTAGTATCCAGGTACACGATCCAGGAGACACCCGCACTGGAAGGCTGCTGACATAGGGAAGGATTAAACTTGGGTTCTTCTGCTGAAGGAGTTATGATCAGACTAAATTCCAGGAGCTAACGGTCCTGTACTTCCCCACCCCCCACACAATGTCGCTGCTCATGACCTAGCAACCACTCATTTTATTGATCATGAGTCCTCCCTTGGGTTCTAGAGGCAAGGACCTTTGCTCCCGTGTTCCAGTGCTAGATGTTTGGCTCCCATCTTCCACCACAAAGCTGGTAGTGTGGATCTTGGGAGCTTCCTACCTGGCCTTACCCCACCCCCCTTACCGCTTCCCTTGCTCTCTTTCCTCCCCGCTCCCCACTGCCTTCCTCTCGCTGACCAAATGCAATTCTTGGATCTTACATTTCGCTGATGGTCGAGTTTTCTGTCTCCCACACTTTTCCTGCCTCTGTCCCACTGCTTGGTGTTTTTCCAGATCTAGTTCTCAACCTCTTATCTGTCTCCCTCTCTCACGGCCAGCGCAGCCTGTCCTCCCTCTTTCCTGCCTGCCTCCTTTTGTTCTCCAGCCCAGCCATCAAGGAAGCTGCTCTCCAAGGAACTGTCTCCACTGTAAAGACTGAAGGAAACTGCAGAATCCTACCTCCCAATCCTTCCTCTTCTAAGAAATTTCATCAAACTTTTATCTGGCTTCACCCAATCCTGTGCCCTTGAACTCTTTTCCTACCCAGGCAATTCACACTTAATGGAATAGGCAGATTGTAAAAACCCATTAATAAAGGGGTGGGTCTCCAAATCCAAAGTAATTGTGATGGCTGTTGGGCAATGGCTTTTGTTACAGTCTTAAGTTGGGGGCAAGAGGAGGAGGAGGCTGTCCACAGGTCTCAGCATACAACCGCCTTGTTAGTAAATGTCCCTTCTCCCAACCTTCCTCACAGGCATGGAAGACTTCATGTCTCCACCGTCCCTAGCCATCCCGCCTCGAAATACCTCAACACTCTTCAAGTGAGACATGCTGAATACTACGGGAATCAGGCCACCCAAAAAATGCTTAGGAAGAGAAAGTCTTCCGCATCCCGTCCCCTGGGACACCCAGGCTCCTAGTTAGTTGTCGACTGTGGCCTTAACCCCTGCAGATGGCAGCCTGCACCACAGAAAAGACAACTTTTTTTCCCTTCTCTCCTGCTCTTGGCTGTAATTGGATTCGGGCTGAAACACCACGTCCCCAGGAAAGGAGGGCATTGGGGCGGGGGCGGAGGAGAGGCTGTGGGAGAAGGGAGGGACCAAAGGAGAGAGTAGAGAGGGCTTCCAACTCAGTTCGCCGACTAAGCAGAAGAAAGATCAAAAAACGGAAAAGAGAAGAGCAAACAGACATTTTCAGGAGCAATTCCCTCACCTCCAAGCCGACTGCGCTCTAGGAATCCACATTCCGTTCCTTTAGAAGACAAAGGCGCCCCAAGAGAGCGGCGGCGCGACCCCAGGGCGTGGGCCCCGCCGCGGAGCCCGCACCGCCCGGCGCCCCGACGCCGCGGACCATGTCTCCCGCCCCTCGACCCTCCCGCAGCCTCATGCTCCCCCTGCTCACGCTCGGCACCACGCTCGCTTCCCTCGGCTGGGCCCAAGGCAGCAACTTCAGCCCCGAAGTAAGTGAGCTCCTCCGGCCCTTCCCTGAGTTTCTCCCTCTGGGTAGGCGAGCCCGGGGGTCGCCAAGGGGACAGCCCCCGCTGAGAGCTGGTCTTTGGGGGTGCCGGGGGAGGGCTCTGCTGCGCCAGCCTTTCTTTTTCTCCCCTCATCTGCAAACTTGAAAGTCGATCCAACTTTTGCCTGCCTCCAACAACCCCCCTCCGCCGCCACCGATTCTTTCCCATTCCTCCCGTCCCTGGAAGAACTCTGCAGAGGGGCCCGGGCCTCGCTTTCCCAAGCTCTGCGCGCACTGTGGCACCAGGCGGGAGCCTCAGAAACTCTGGACCCTGCTCCAACCCCGCGCTGTCCGGGCCGATGTCACACTCGAGTTGTTCCTTCAGTTTGGCAGCGCTCAGGTGCCCGCGGCCCTGCACGCGCGCATCTGTACCAAGTCGGGGCGTCGGGGCGTCCGAGCGATACCCGCATCCCCTGGACCGCCCTTGGTGCGGGCCGCCGGCCCTGGCGTCGAGGATCGCGGCGGGCCGAACTTCCGCGCACACAAAGCTCTTCTTGTGAGCAGCCGGGCTCAGCCTGGCCACCGCCTCCCGCGTCCTCCACACCCCTGCCGGCGCCTTGGGGGGCCTTTTTTGTTGTTAATTGTTTTTCTGCCTTGATCGCTGAGAGACTAGCGGGAGTCGTTCAGCGAGTGAGTTGAGGGCGGGCCTGGGTCTCCCTCGACTGTCCAGGCTGACTCTGGCGCCCCCACCCCCAACCCTAACTCTTCCGTGACCATAGCCCACCCCGGTCCTGAAGGAAGCGGCGTGGGAGTAGTCCGAGGAAGTTTTTCCTCCCTCTCTTATTTTGGGGTGAAGGTGGGAGACGGATTTAATCAGCTTCTTATTTTGGGCCATCCCAACCCACTCAGCCTGGTGAAGACCTGGGTGTGGTAGGGAAGGGCTGGGGAAGGGCCCAAAACGCAGGATACGGTCTGGATTTGACTCCCTCTGCCCAGGCCGGGTCGCACCCTCAGAATGAACGTCTCCTGCGCACATGCTGCCTGTGTGACTGAAGAGACCTGGGCCTGAAAGGTCAAGTGTAGCCCTAGGTGTGGGACCACAGTTGTGCATGGAAACTAGAAAGAGTAAAAATCCTCCCTGAGATTGGAAACCAAACCCAATTGTCAGAGAGGAGGCGCCTTTCCCAGGCCTAAAGCTACCATCTTAGCCCCAGAGAGTGCCTAACAAAAGGAGCTTCTGGAAAACTGCCCACTGCCAACTTCTTTTTCCCCTCCCCAGCCTCCAGTAGGTGCTCTAGGGGAGGGGCAGCAGCCCTGGCTCTGCTCTAAGTGGGTCATGGTCTTCCCAGAGCCAGAACCACCATTTGCTTCTGGAACACAGTGGGTTGGGAAGCTGAGGGCGGGACAGACCCAGAAGCCAGGATCCAAGACTTGATGTTGAGCTGGAGAGCCCTCACCCTCTCAGCCTCCTAAAGTGGGAGGTGTTCCTTGACTTTCTCATAGGGAATACCCTGCAGTTATTGATCAAGAGAATGCCAGCCAGCTGGGTCCTGCCACCCACCAGAGTTGTTCCGTCTTCAGGCCAAGCCGAAGGGAGAGGGGTTGTGAGGCAGCAAGGTCCCTTTCACCAGGCCTCCACAGCCCCACACTAGCTCCAGGACAGCCCTCTCCTCCCGTTGGTGTGTCTGGTGCTTTTCCCTTCCCCCACTCAGCCGCAGACACCAGAGCCCTCTCCTGTGGTTCCAGTCTCATAGTCTGTGGTTCTTGCCTGGCTCAGAGATGGAGAAAGAAACTTGCCCAGTCCGGGAGAGGAAGAAAATGATGGGGACAGTTTCTTTCCTGGCTTTGTGATACTCTTCCGGGGAGTCCTTTTCCTGACAAAGCATCCATTTTGCTCCATGGGGCACTGGGCCGGGTTTATGAGTGTGCTTATTTAGACTTGCCTGCATCTCGAAAGACTCATAGGAAAGAGATTTATCCAGAACTCCTGTTTCTCCTGCCAGCCTCCCTTCCCCGTCCTACTCTAAGAGCATTTCCTCAATTTGGCTAAGGGTTGAGGACCCGGCTTCACTCCTTCACTCCTCCAGACTTTCAGCTTGTGGGTGGGGGGAGCCAGCCCCTCCCACTCTCACCTATCCCCAAGCCTAAAGCAGCTGTTACCCCAGCAGGGGTCAGAGCCTACAGGTGAGGCTAGGAGCAAAGGGAGTTTCCTGCATACTTGGCACAGGCCACAGCACAGGTCAGGGCAAGCCTTCAGATCCAAGGAAACAGCTCTGGAGTTACTACCCTGCTAGGCCGCTCTGACACACAAGAGGTTAAAATCCTGTACTCTTGAGGAGGGCTCTGAGATACAGGTGATGCTGGGGTTGTTTGGCAAGCCTTATTGGCTGGGGAAAGGCTGGGTTGTTTACAACTCAGGCCCTAACTCTTGTCAGTCTGGAGGGGATCACTTCCCGGAACTGTGTTGCAATTCCTGCCCTTTTGGGCTCAGGTCCTAAGTCAGCTGTTCCTGAATCACCCCCAGACCCCACACAAGAGCCTTGCTCCAGCACCGGTGGGGCCTAAGGGGAGGAGCACCCATAGATCCATCCTAATGGCCATGGGTAGGGAGGCCAGGAAGGCTCCGAGGCAACTTTTACCATTTCCTTTCCAAATGCCCATTCCAGGCAACTTGAACCCCCCTCTGGACTCCTTAAAAAGGGTAAAACTGAAGTAAGACCAGAGCTATCAGGGTTATGTCTCCCAAAAGGAATCCAGGCATCCTCATAGTCTGTACATAACATGGCTTGCTTGGCTCTCTAAGCCTAGAGTCCTAGGTCATGGAGTATTTATTTAGGGTGATGGCTGATTGCCTACCACCCTAGAGTACAGCTTCCCCATCATCATTGAGCCTTACCCCTGACTCATTTTTTTGCCCTCATTAAAAAATATTTCTGCTCTGAGGGTCCTACAAGTATGGTATTTCTGTTCTAGAAACTTCCTCACCCTGTTCAGGCTCTCTCACCCCCACTATACCGTTCTACCTACCATGGGTATAACCTTTTTTCAAATGGGACATGCTGTATTTTCAAAAGCTGACAGAGGAAAAAAGTACCGGAGAGAATGCCAACTCTAAGAAGACATTATTAAAGTGTGTCAAAATGCTTGCTTTGCAAGAATGGGGGCCTGAATTTGAACCCTAGCACCTTGTAAATATAAAAAAATAAGAGAGGTGGTGGTGACACACTTGTAATGTCAGTGCTGGAGAGGCAGAGGCAGAACAATGAACAATCCCTGAGGCTTGCTAGCCATCCAGCCTGGCCTAATACACCAGAGATTGACCTCTGACCTCCACATATATGTACAGACAAGCTAAAAATATGCTAAAAACTCTTCTCAACTTTCTAATGCCCTTATTCCCAAGAGTACTATAGTTCAGTCAGGAGCAATGGCTCCCCAACCTTATATCTGTCTGCACCTGGTGACCCCTGTGAAAGGTTGTCATGGCGCAGCTTGTAATGGATCACAGCAGACTAGACGTTCCACGAGGGGAGGTTTATTAAGAGAGTGGGAGAGCAGGAGGAGAGAGAGAGAGGAGTAGAGAAGTGGAGGCCGGCCATGACCTCGTGGAGAGAGGGGGAAGGGGGGAGGGGAGACGGCAACCTACAGGCGCGGGGGTCCAAGAGAGAAAGGAGGGGGGCAAGCAGCCCCTTTTATAGTGGGCAGGGCTACCTGCCTGTTGCCAGGTAACTGTGGGGAGGAGCGTACCTGGCTGCTTCCAAGTAACTGTGTAGGTGGAGTTTAACAGATTACTAACACCCTGAAGACAAGCCATACTTGGGTCTAGGCTAGAGCTCAGGCCAGGAGTCAGTCTGAGAGTTCCTTCTAGAACCAGATTGAGAGCCATCATATTTTTCTCTGAAGTCAAGGACATCTGCCAGACATTGAGAGGTAGGTGGGCCACCTGAACCAAGCAGAAATTCTCTAAGCCATAATCCTGTCCCTACAGGCCTGGCTGCAGCAGTATGGCTACCTACCTCCAGGGGACCTGCGCACCCACACGCAACGCTCGCCCCAGTCACTCTCAGCTGCCATCGCCGCCATGCAGAAGTTCTATGGTTTACAAGTGACAGGCAAGGCTGACTTGGACACGATGAGGTAAGTTCCTGGCCTCCACTGACCACGCTTAATACCAGGCATGCTTCCACTTGAACTTGCCTCCAGTGAGTGCCCTCTCCCATTCACCTCACTACCTGGCCTTCCCCTACATTGACACACACAAAGCCTCACCTATCACTGACCTGGGACCAGAGGCCAAGACCCTGGGTCAACTACAGCACTACACTCTGTCCCCTTGAAGATGGTTTTATTTTATATACTACACTGACCCCGTTTCCTCCCCAGGGCCATGAAGCGCCCTCGCTGTGGTGTTCCAGATAAGTTTGGGACTGAGATCAAGGCCAATGTTCGGAGGAAGCGCTACGCCATTCAGGGCCTCAAGTGGCAGCATAATGAGATCACTTTCTGGTGAGTCCCCCAGCCTAGAGATGTTTCTCACATATAGTACCCTGTTGTATTATGTCCAGTCAAAGGTGGCCTATGCCACTGTCCATTCCTAGGGAGTGGCTCTAATTCCTAGGAAAATAGCTCTAATTTTGCAGAGAGGTACAGCCATTTTGGAGAGCATGTACTCGAGTGACAACACCCCAAGCCTGAAGGTCCCCTAAGCCTTTAGTCCCCTGAGCTGAGATATGCAATAGCAGGGAAACAGGTCTGGCAAGGTGGGTGGGCGGTTCTGTCAGAGCTAGGAGAGTAGAGGGAACTCTGCCTTCTTTATTCTAACATTTCCCTTCTCTATCTTCATGTCTGGATGTAGCATCCAGAATTACACCCCCAAGGTGGGCGAGTATGCCACATTCGAGGCCATTCGGAAGGCCTTCCGAGTATGGGAGAGCGCCACGCCACTGCGCTTCCGAGAAGTGCCCTATGCCTACATCCGGGAGGGCCATGAGAAGCAGGCTGACATCATGATCTTGTTTGCTGAGGGTTTCCACGGCGACAGTACACCCTTTGATGGTGAAGGAGGCTTCTTGGCTCATGCCTATTTCCCAGGCCCCAATATTGGAGGGGATACCCACTTTGATTCTGCTGAGCCCTGGACTGTCCAAAATGAGGATCTAAATGGTAAGTTAGGGAACCCCGGGTTCTACCCCATGTGGAATCTGCAGTCACTTGTATATAGAGGGTTCTTCTTCCAAAGTCTAAGCTAGCAGGGTGTAGTGGCCAGCCTGTTCTACATAGTTAAGTTCTAGGCCAGCCTGGGCTACATACTGAGACCCTGTCTCATAAATCAATAAAATTAAAGAATGAATCTAAGTGTTGAGGCAGGAGGATTGTGAGTTTGAGGCCTGCCTAGATTGTATAACAAGACTCTATCTCAAAACAAAGCAAAACACTGGGCTAGTGAGATGGCTCAGTGGTTAAGAGCACTGACTACTCTTACAGAGGTCATAAGTTCAAATCCCAGCAACCACATGGTGGCTCATAACCACCTATAATGAGATCTGATGCCTTCTTATGGGGTGTCTGAAGACAGCTACAGTGTACTTACATATAATAAATAAATTAAAACCTTTGGGCCAGAGTAAGCGGGGCTGGAGGGAGAGGGAGAAGGGAAAGGGGGAAAAAAAAAACAACAACAACAGCTAAGTTATTAGCCATAGAAAGCTCTCCCTTCTCACCCACTTTTCCAGGCAAATATGATGCCTACCTTCTGGGAGAAACTTAACTCCACAGTATATGTTTTCTTGGGATTGGGATCCTGCCCCAGGCTCCCCACTTCCCCTAGAAGAGGGTAGTGACTGCCTTTGGACTTTCTGAACCAAACAGGAAGCTGACCCTCAAGACTTAATCACTTGAGGTGGAAAACATGAGCAGCGGGCTTATCTGTGAGACTGGAGTCTATGGTGGGGAAGCAGGGAGCTTAACTAAGTTCTCACCATCTCCATCCCTCAGGGAATGACATCTTCTTAGTGGCTGTGCATGAGTTGGGGCATGCCCTAGGCCTGGAACATTCCAACGATCCCTCTGCCATCATGGCGCCCTTTTACCAGTGGATGGACACAGAGAACTTCGTGTTGCCTGACGATGATCGCCGTGGCATCCAGCAACTATACGGCGAGTTATCCATCCCCATACCTACTCCTCCGTCTCTGTTCTTGTCCCCTCTTGGCCTCTGGTGTACATTTTCCCTCCATCATGTTGTAAAGTCTACACACACACCACTTTTTGTTGCCTCTATTAGCTACCACTTTTTAAAAGCATTTTTATTGGTTTACATATTTAAGTGTATTGCCTCTGTGTATGTATATGCACCACGTGCACGCCTGGTGCCTATGGAGTCCCAAAGAGGACACTTGATCTCTTGAAACTGCCGTGTGAGTGCTAGGAACCAAACTTGGGTCCTCTTTAGGAATTGCAGGTGCTCCTAACCAGGAAGCCATGTCTCCAGCCCCTCAGCTCCTGCTTTTTGAGCACACCTGTTGGACACACCCAAGCCAACTACTTCATCCTTCTCTAAAGCCTGTTTACACTGTCTTTTTTTTTTTTAAATTGTTCTTCTTAAGGGGTGTGTGGGTTATAGGTGGTTGTGAGCCACCTGTTGTCAGCTCTGGGAACCAAATACCCATCCTCGGCAAGATCAGTAAATGCTTTAACCACTGAGCTATCTCTGCAGCACTGCCACCCTCTTCGCACTTTCTAAGGGCGTTGTCTGCTTCTCTGTCCTTCCATCCTCTCTGCTCCAAAGTCTGAAGTACCCCTCCTATTGTTCTCTTCCTCAGGAAGCAAGTCAGGGTCACCCACAAAGATGCCCCCTCGACCCAGAACTACCTCTTGGCCCTCTGTCCCAGATAAGCCCAGAAACCCCACCTATGGGCCCAACATCTGTGACGGGAACTTTGACACTGTGGCCATGCTCCGAGGAGAGATGTTTGTCTTCAAGGTGAGAGGAAGAGAAGAAGCAGGTTTGTTTGGGGGACAGAAGGACTGGCAGCGAGGAAGCTGGATGGAAATAATAATAGAAGTACTGAAAACTAAAACTATAAAACCCCAGGGCAGTGGAGGAGCTTTGGGGACTGAGGAAGACAGAAGTATAAGACATAATGTGTTCTCTCCCATCATTCCTGGTTTCTAGGAGCGATGGTTCTGGCGGGTGAGGAATAACCAAGTGATGGACGGTTACCCAATGCCCATTGGCCAGTTCTGGAGGGGCCTGCCTGCATCCATCAACACTGCCTATGAGAGGAAGGATGGCAAATTTGTCTTCTTCAAAGGTAGCCATGCATTTCCTAGTCCTGGGAGGTTGGTTGGAAGGGTCTCCTCGGATGAGCTGACTCCACTTCACTCCCAAAAACCTCACCGTTGGACCCAGATTCTATCCTTCTCTCTTATCACAGGAGATAAGCATTGGGTGTTTGACGAAGCCTCCCTGGAACCCGGATACCCCAAGCACATTAAGGAGCTGGGCCGAGGGCTGCCCACAGACAAGATTGATGCGGCTCTCTTCTGGATGCCCAACGGGAAGACCTACTTCTTCCGGGGCAATAAGTAAGACCTCAGATCCTTAACCCTAAGCCTCTCTCCTCAGAAACTACTACCACTGCCTCCCCAAATAGCCTCATCCCTAAATTCTGAAGAAAGCCCTGCCCCCACAAGGTTGTTGCCCTGGAAAAGGAACTTGCTTATCCTTTACTGTTGCCTAGCAATAGACAGCTTTTCTTAGTGCTGCCGTGAGTGGGATGTGACCGGGTCACCATTTCAAACCTGGTCATTTGATGCCTCCTGCCTCTAGCACTGTGCCTCCACCCCAGCCACCAGGCACTATCATTAAGGGGCTGCTAGTGGCTCCTTACAGCCTGGACCCCTCCCTTCCACCTCTTCCTTCCGCCTCTTTCAGCTGTAGGCCCTCATTACTCAAAACCCTTGTCCCCAACTGTGACCCTAGCTAACCTTTGTTCTGGGTCTGCTCACCTCTGAGGGCATACCCAGTATCCAACTACTCCCCTTTCCGTCCCCTCCCCCAGGTACTACCGTTTCAATGAGGAATTCAGGGCAGTGGACAGCGAGTACCCCAAAAACATAAAAGTCTGGGAAGGAATCCCTGAATCTCCCAGAGGGTCATTCATGGGTAGTGATGAAGGTGAGTGAAGTGAAGGAAACTATAGAGAAGGGCGGGCTTAGGGAGCCAAGGAAAAGCAGAAAGGCAGGTCTGGTGGAAAGCATTGATGATGTAGCAGTGGGGGCTGGGGGCTCGCCAGGAAATAGCCAAGTGCTTTCATGTGTAGTACCCTCAGTCTTTCCACTCTGCCAGCTTGGTACTGGGATGACTGGCAAGCTTAGCTGGCCATCACACTAATGGTGCTTTCTTCTCTTCTCTCTCCGGGGCCTTTATGGACTCCGCCCCCCTCCCCGTCTTGGTTCTTGTCCTCCTCGGTTGTCTTCTTGGGGCCCTTCAGTCTTCACATACTTCTACAAAGGGAACAAATACTGGAAATTCAACAACCAGAAGCTGAAGGTAGAGCCAGGGTACCCCAAGTCAGCTCTGCGGGACTGGATGGGCTGCCCTTCTGGGGGCCGGCCCGATGAGGGGACTGCTGAGGAAGAGACAGAGGTAATCATCATTGAGGTGGATGAGGAGGGCAGCGGAGCTGTGAGTGCAGCTGCCGTGGTCCTGCCGGTGCTGCTGCTGCTCCTGGTACTGGCAGTGGGCCTTGCTGTCTTCTTCTTCAGACGCCATGGGACACCCAAGCGACTGCTTTACTGCCAGCGTTCACTGCTGGACAAGGTCTGACCCCCACCACTGGCCCACCCGCTTCTACCACAAGGACTTTGCCTCTGAAGGCCAGTGGCAGCAGGTGGTGGCAGGTGGGCTGTTCTCACCCATCCTGGGCTCCCTCCCTCCGGCCTCCCTTCTCAGTCCCTAATTGGCCTCTCCCACCCTCACCCTAGCATTGCTTCATCCATAGGTGGGTCCCTTGAGGGCCGAGCAGAAGACGGTTGGCCTCTGGCCCTCAAGGGAACCGCACAGCTTGCTGTGTGTCCAGCCCTATTTGAATGTTGTCAAGGCTCTGCACTTGAAGGCACGACCCTCTGACCTTACAGGCAAAGGCCACATGGGGTCATCTGCTTCTTTTCCATCCCCCTAACTACATACCTTAAATCTCTGAACTCTGACCTCAGGAGGCTCTGGGCATATGAGCCCTATACGTACCAAGTGTACCCAGTTGGCTGCCTTCCGCCACTCTGACTAAAAGGAATCTTAAGAGTGTACGTTTGGAGGTGGAAAGATTGTTCAGTTACCCTAAAGACTTTGATGAAAGAAAGAAAGAAAGAAAGAAAGAAAGAAAGAAAGAAAGAAAGAAAGAGAAAAAAAAAGCTCACAGAAAGTCTTAGTGGCTTGGACAGCCAAGTTCCTCTCCACAAAGATCTGCCTCTATCCAACCCAGCCTGGAGAACTTCCAAAGGAGCCTGAGCCATTAAGGACTAAATGGGTCTGAGGAAACCCTTGGCAAACCTGACCCCTGACCCCTGAATGTTAGCCTTGGATGTCAAGTTCAAGGTTGGAAGAGCTGAAACAAGGGGGAATGGTCCCAGGTGGAGAGAGGGCAAAGGGAGACAGCAGGATCTGAAGCATGAAGGATGAGCCTCACGGCCCATAGCAGAAAAAGACCATGTTCAAATGCAGGTAGCTGGGGCTGGGACCCAAGGACAGCAGTTAGTGGGGGCAGGAAATGAAGTGTGGTGGTGACAGTGTATGCCTGGGAGTCTGAGCAGACTACAGTGCACACACGGGACACTGGTCCCCAGGAGTGGGCACATCTTATTAGATGTCTCAGAAAGGGTCTTAAGGAAGCCACACTGGCCTCTTTCTGTCCCCTTGCTCACTAACAGTGTAGAAGGCAAGGGTAAGCATTGATACAGGAGTAAAAAGAGCATCCATACAGGGACTCAATGGAGAACAGAGGAGGCTGTTAGCAGCCTGGGCTTGCTCAGTCTTCCTCACTGCCCTAGTGAGGCAGGTGTCTGGGTGCTCTTGGTTAGGGTGGGCCTCCCTTCCCTGATGCAGGCCCTCCTCAGCCTATTTTACCTATGTCCTGCCCTTCCTCTTCCCCGCCCAGTTGACCCATTTGAAGTCTCCTTCAGCCACTGAAGGTGGTCATGGTACTAGGGACTTGGGAGAGTGAGACCCTGTGGAGGGAGAAAAGAGGAGAGAAGTGTCTGGGTGGGGTTTGGGGATAGGGGTGAACGGTGCTGGAAGCCCAGCTAAATTTATGTCTTGTTTGGGTTTTTTTTTGTTTTGTTTAATGTATATTTTTATTATAATTATTATATATGAATGCCATTCAAATCGTTCCTTTTTGTTAACAAGGGGCATGGGGAGGGGGTGGAGGGTGGAGGGGGGCTGAGGTGACTGACCCCAGAAACCTGCAGGGCGGGGCTGGGTCAGTGCTCTCTAAGGACATTTTTTGACCTTGTTCAACCTTTCCACGAAGAATAAACTGTGTTTCACATTCTCTGTGTGACTATAGCTTGGTGTAGGGGTAGATGGCCAAGCAGGGCTAGGAAGAGCAGACATTGAGAACAGCATTTCCCACGATGCAGGTTTTAGTATTTGTCATAAATATTTATTCTTAGACTGGTAGAATTTAAGAGTTGCAGTCGGGGAACAAGTCATACACCCCACTGGAGGTTAGAGGAGTGACTGGAAGAACCCAGCTTTCTCCCCCAAAAAGCCTTAAAAGGCTACCTTTGAGAACCCAGGCTGCCAGAGTAGGAGGAAGTGGTCAAGCTGAGGCCATTTGGAAAATCTTCCTAAATTGCATTATTCTGCCGTGTGATCTCGCCACATACGTGTTTCCTCATAATCTGCCCCATGCAGCAAGGTTATTCCCATGATCACATTAGTCTGAAGTTCAGCGACAGGCCCCAGGACCTAAGAAGGTTCTGCTAAATCTGGACATGGTGGCACGCACCTTTACTCTCAGCACTCTGGAAGCAGGGGCAGGCATATTTCTGGGAGTTGAAGGCTAGCCTGGTCTACATGAATAAGATCTAAGCCTGCTGGGGCTACACAGTTAGACCCTGCCTTAAAAGGAGGGCAGGGAGGTGGTGGTTCTTAGAGGCCTGAGACTCCGCTGTTGGATCATGAGACACGCTCCTAGGAGTGGCCTCTCCCTGGCACAACAGTGTTTCTCAATCGCCTAGAAGAGCCAGGACCCTCAGTTGGAAGGGGAGAATAAATAGCAAGGCTTTTTCCATTTTCCATAGAAACTGCTGCCCTAGACAAGGTTCCCAGGCTGTTGACCCTCCCTTCCTCCAAAACCAGCCTGAAGGGAGGGGTCAGCTTGGCTGCTGAGTCAGCTCAGCTGGAGGAGAGCAGAGCAGCCCCCTTCTCCCGCCTTCCCTTCCTGCCTCAGCCCAGTCTTCCCTGGGCTCCTGCCCAGGTCCTCCACAGCCTGCCTTCCAGAGCCTGGCTCCACCTACGCCCTCTTCCCTCCAGCTGCTCTGCAGGGTCGTTGGTATGATTACTTTGGCAGATGGGGTACCCTACCTCCCTGCCAGCCAGCAACCCTGACCCTATGCCTGGTCACCTGTGCCTCCATTGCCAACAGCTGTTTGCCAGGCCCTGTGTGTCTCAGTGAAGTTAGGAACAGACTCCACCGCCACTCTCACCAGAAAGGATTGGAACTGAGGTGGCCCTGGGGAAGTCAGGGGCATCTAGGGGTAATCAAGCCTGTGCATGTGAAAAAAAAAAAAAAAAAAAAAGTAAAAGATGAGCTAATGGCCCCTTTGTGTTTTTGTGGTCCACATCTGGAGGCAATTACAGATGTTATCCAGAGGGAATTCTGCAAAACACAGCTGGAGCCAGTGGAAGAGCCCAGGAGGGGGTATTGCCAGAGGGAAGAGGAGGGGGAGCCTAGGGAAGGAGTGCGGTTTCCCCATCACGAGGAAATTGTTTGGCTGGGATTCTGGAATCACAAGATGCTCTCTGAAGCCAACGGGAGAAATGGGAATGCAGCACTGGAGACAAAGGGGGATGAGCTGGAGGATTGATTCTGCGCAAACCGGACTGTGGGGTGGAGGCCGAATGTCTGGTGCTGGTGATGTACTTGAGCCTGCCCACTCCACCCTGGGACCTTGGAAGGTCCCTTCATGATCATAAGGTCCCACTTGAGTGAGCCACCATGTCAGGATAGGATGACAGGAGGCAGAGGGCCCTCTGGCTCCCAAGGACCTGCAAAGTGTTTTCACTGGCCTGGCCTGGCCTGGCCGATTTGTCTGCTGGGCCTGACCCAGTTTCTATGGTTCCAAGTTCCTTTATTCGAAAGCAGCACTTGTGAGTTAGGGCAGCCAGAAGGAGCCAGTTGGAATATGTGAGGAGGTTTGCGCTGCCTCGGGGACACTGGACAAAGAAGATACCGGAGTAAGAGCAAAGGCCAAGAAGGAGCAGCAATTTGCCCACCAAGACACCCCATGGGGTGAGGGGCCTCTCTTTTCTTCACTTCCCCTTTCCAGGGATCCTGATAGCAGCAGGTCCAAAGCCTCTTGGGCTACGAGCCAGGCAGGCCAGGGAAGGGACAACCCAAGAGGAAGTGCATTCTCTGAAAGAGAATATGGCAGAGAGACATCTCCACATGTGACACTCTGGTTAGCCCTGCTGGTCCTTCCCTGCCTGTTCTCAATGCTTTTACCCCATCAAACAGACTTTCTAACTACCTTTTTGCTTTGTATCCTCTTTGCCCTCGCAGTAGGCTAGAGAATAGCAGCTGCTGAGGCCTTCAGTATACAGAGCAACAGTACAAGGTCTCAGTTTGAACACGTTCCTTAGTTCAAATAAGCCCCATATCAGAAACTAAGGATGTGGCTCCGTGCTAGAACATTTGCCTAACATGAGCTGTACTGAATTTGACCCTCAGCACTACAAAACAAAACTTAGGACCCAAACAAACCAGGGTGGTTGTTTGGCAGATTCCAACAAGGTTCCTTGGGCATCTCTCCCCATGCAGCTGGGTGACTTGTAAGAGTGTGTTCTGGGGGAACTGTCAGTATATCTGTGTTTGCTTGTTGGACCATGCAGCAGATCAGTGAAGGCAACCAGAGTAAGAAGGACAGGGCACGGGAGAGGTTCCACAGAAAGGAAAGACAATTTGCAGCCAACCCCTTTGCTTCTCAGAGGTAGGAGCAAGTGTTTGGAAGGAAGGAAGGTGAAGGCCACACTCAGAAACTGGAGGGGCTAAAGGTACTTGCTATACAATAGCAGTAGGGGCGTTGGTGAGCACCTTGATAAGAATAGGAGGCACCAAAGCCTTCAGAGGAATGGCTACTATTCCTACAAGTCCCCAGAAAACTTCAGCCTTAGCTCAGACAATTCCCCTACAGTTCCTGTACCAGGTTTGTACTCATCCCAAATCTAAATCTATTTCTCCTTTAGGAAGCCAGTTTTCTATACCTAACCCTACGCCTAAAACTTAGTGCCTTCCCCCTCAGTCTTGGGGAGACCCAGTGGCAGACTGAACTGGGGCTAAACAGCCAGGGCCTGGAAGGCAGGCAGGCCTGACTGGACAGAAACCAGCTTCCCAATGAGCTCATACACATACTTTCCACACTGGTCCAGTGCCAATGGCTTAGTTCCTTCCAAGCCTGCCTTCCCCAAGCCAGGCTAAGCTCCCTCCGTGCTCCCTTGCCACTAGTCCTGGTGCTCCACAGCGGGACTGTTAAACTCCTCAAACCAGGGCTGTCATCACATCCCGGGGTGGGGGGTGGGGGGCAGCTCACTCTGCATCCTTGCTGAGGCCAGGTCCCCTAAACAACTTATCCCCAGTCATTGTAGCCTTTGTGGCTTAAAAGAGATAAGCTGCTTCACAAAGACCCAGGTCTGTGGCTGGGGGTGTGCCTCAGTTGGTAGAGGACTTGCCTACCATGTGCAAAACCTGATCTTAATCCCAGCACCACATAAAAGCAGGCATTGTGACATTTATCCATAACCCTAGCATTCAGGAGATGGAAACGGGAAGATCAGAAGTGCCAGCTTAGGTTACATGAGACACTGTCTGAAAGCAGACACCTGGGTAGAAAACGACAGAAGAGCAAGCAGACAGAAGAGGCGGTGGCACTGTAGTGGATGTCAGAAGGGCATCCCGAGTGCCTGAAGTAGCTCACTGACTCAGGGACCAGATGGGCCTGAGAAGTGCCTCAGCACAGCTCATATCCTGCTCACTCACTGGATTTCCCATCCCAGGCACTTCCCTAACTCCGGGAAGGATGGGGGTCCAGTTGGGGCAATGCCAGGCTGCCCACCAAAGAGGAATTAAAAAAATGGCTCCTTGTGTAACAGTCATGGAGCACACCTTTGATCCTCTGGAGGCAGAGGCAGGCAGATCTCTAAGTTCAAGGCCAGCCTGGTCTACAGATCAAGTTCCTGGACAGATGGGGTTACTCAGAGAGAAACCCTGTCTCAAAAAACCAAACCAAACAAACAGGCAAACAAAAAACTGGCTCCTTACAAGTTAGTGAAAAAGAATCAGTCCATCTACTATATGACTTAGAAAAATAGAGTCAGTATCTTTAAAGGACCCCTGTGTGCTCTCCAAATTTTCTCCATCAGAGGTACCAAGTCCTTGAATGTTGCACTATTTCTTTGCCTTTCTTTTTAAGCTTTAATTTTATTTTATGTGTGTGAGTATTTTGCCTGCATGTAAGTACAACAGATGCAGGTCCATTTCCCTGCCAGAAGAGGGCATGGAATTTCCTGGAACTGGAGTTCCAGACAATTGTGAGCCTCCATGTGTATGCTGGGAGCTGAACTCAGGTCCTCCACGAGAGCAGCCATGACCTCCTGAGCTATCTCTGCAGCTCAGAGACTTTCATGTTTCTCACGGTGAGCACTGCTGTCGCTCGCTTTGTTCATTCCTGTTGTTGAGCTTTGCTCATGAAGGTACGTGCAGCTACCTTTTGTCTCTTTGCTGTAGCACATCTCCTTGTACAAATATTTTGATTTTACAGCGTCATAATATTTTCACTTGTATGTGCAATCACCAAGCTTGACCATCTTCAGGACGTGGAGCGACAGCTTGCTGACATTTTAGTTTGTATTTCTTGTATTCTGTAAATCCTAATGAAGTTGAGCTTTTTTTTTTTGAGACAGGGTTTCTCTGTGTAGTCCTGGCTGTCCTGGCACTCACTCTGTAGACCAGGCTGGCCTCGAACTCAGAAATCCACCTGCCTCTGCCTCCCAAGTGCTGGGATTAAAGGTGTGCACCACCACTGACCACTGCCTGGCCCGAGCTTTTTTTTTTTTTAACTCATTCATGCTTTTGTTATATGTTCTGTTGAGATAGGGTCTCACTATGAAACCTGAACTGCCTGAGAACTCCTGATCGTTTTGCCTCAGCCTTCTAAACTATGGGATTGCAGGCCTGTACTGCTACACGTGTGTGGGAGGGCATAGGCGGGCATACACAAGCACATGATGGGGTGGGCATGCATGCACAGCACACAAGTGGAGATGGCTCTCTCCTTCCACCTCTACATGGGTTCTGGGGATAAAAGTGCCAGGCTTTCACAGCAAATGCTTTTATTTACTGAACCATCTCATCTGCCCTCTTTCCCAGTGGTTTTTTAAAAAGCTGCTTTGAAGATATATCTTGGATACAATGATGTCTCTGTGACTATATTCAGACATGACAGAGGATTCTCATCTATACCTATATACCTGTCTAGACAGGATCTCAAGTAGCCCAGACTGGCCTCCAACTCCCTATGTAGCCAAGAATAACCAATGATAACTTCTTCTTCTTCTTCTTCTTCCTTCTCCTCTTTCTTCCTCTTCTTCCTCCTCCTTCTCCTTCGAGACTTTTTCTGTGAACTCACTCTGTAGACTAGGCTAGCCTCAAATGCAAAGATTGCCCTGCCTCTGTACCCCACAACCCCCAGTGCTAGGACTGTAGACCAGACCTAGCCTTAAACTCAGAGATTGGCCTGCCTCTGCCCCCTCCAACCACTAGTACAAGGACTGAAGGCGTGCACCACAACCACCCAATTGTCGTTAATATTTATTTTGTATACTTGAGAGCACTGTTGCTGTCTTCAGACACACCAGAAGAGGGCATCAGATCCCATTATAGATGGTTGTGAGCCACCACGTGGTTGCTGGGAATTGAACTCAAGACCTCTGGAAGAGAGGTCAGTGCTCTAAGCTGCTGAGCCATCTCTCCAGCCCAGCCACTGTTTTCTGATCCTCCTGCATCTACCTCTTTTCTGTTCCTTTGGAGCAGACTCTGACCTGGAACTCATTACATGAGATGCTGCATCTAAGTCAATCACTCAGCTGATCAATAAAAGGAGCTGGGGGTATAGCTCAATAGTAGAGTCCTTGTCCAGCATGAGCAAAGGCCTCCTTGGGTTGGAGACCCGATATGGAAAAAGAAAAAAATGTAGAGAAATACATCTAGATAGAAGTTCATACATACCTTTTTTTTTAATCTGCTGAGCCATCCACTGTGTCACTCAAAGATCCCCCTCTACAAGGCCTGTCCTTAATCTGGGAGTAGTATTAGGCTGTGTTGGTCCAGCTCTTGAGGAGATTTCAAGCCGTCAGGTGCTGACTAGCAGCCCAGCCTTCACAGTTCTGAAGGGCCACAGGGTATCCCTTTTAGCATCCTTCTAACCTGTATGGCAGACATCTCCAACTGTCTCACTAGTCTTTACTGTCCTGTGACACAGAGACTAACTCTCCTCCACACCCACCTTGTGCAAGCCAACAGATAAGTTCTAAGAGAAGGGAACCTGGACAGAAAGCTAGAGGAGTACACGTCCCACTCAGTGGGGACCCACCCACCTCTACAGCAGAAACCAGCTGGGCAGGGTTTGCAGGATGGTATCGCCCCCTTGCGTTCGGCGTTAGGATTGGACGTCGACCCAAGGATAAAACTGGTCGGAGCCAAGGAAACCACCAACCTCCCTCCCGCTTTCCAAGTTTCCTTTCTAGACACCTGTACTTAAAGGGGTGGGACTATGGGCCAGACGGGGCCCACAGCTGTTCTTAGCCTCGCAATCGCCGGAACAAAAGGTCAGAGTTCCGTCGCGGTCCGCCCTGGCCTAGGTAAAGGGGTTAGTGAGCAGCCCTCACTAACTCAAACCCAAAACGTTCTGGGTGATCCACAGAAAGAGGCTCTTCTGCATCCTCAGAGCTGCGAGCTGCCACACTGGCCCCCTGTGGGCTCCGTAGATGCCTATGGTGGGGACCCCAGGGTCAGGAGTGTAATTGAGACTATATTCCCGAACCCTATCTGGGTAAGGTGAGTATCTTTTGTGTTCCTTTTATCTAAGAGTGAGACGTTTCTGGGAAACTTCCCAGAGACCTTTGAAAAACATAGGCTATTGTCTCATCGGAGGCTCTTTTAGCCTTCCTCTTGTCTTCACTCTGAGACCATGGGAGTCCATCCCTAGGTCTCACATTTATAAAGGTCCTTACATTTCTAGTTCGTTCTCTCTCTCTCTCTCTCTCTCTCTCTCTCTCTCTCTCTCTCTCTCT
>NW_021620582.1:2412305-2528668 GCF_004785775.1 Grammomys surdaster
TCTCTCTCTCTCTCTCTCTCTCTCTCTCTCTCTCTCTCTCTCTCTCTCTGTCTTTCTCGCTTGCTTGTTGCTTAGACAGTGTCTCACTACGTAGCATTGACTAGACTGTAACTCACTATATGGACCAGGCTGGCCTTGAAATTACAAAGACCCACCAGCCTCTGCCTCCTAAATACTGGAGTTATAAGTATGAGTGACCATGCCCCACTTTAAATATTTTAAATATATCAGGCCTTTAAAGATATATCTTAATATCTGGGCACAGTGGCAATTACCTCTCATCCTAGCTCTGTGAGGGACTCTGAGGGAAAGGCAGATATATTGATACAAGTTCAAGGTCATCTTGGTCTATGTAGCTAGCTTTAGGCCAGACAGAACTACAAAGCAAGACACTGTTGGGAGAGAGAGAGAGAGAGAGCGCGAGAGCGAGAGCTAAGTGTTTTTCAATTTTGAAATATACAAGACTCAAACATAATTAAAGTCACTAAACCTGGGAGGCATGCCCTACCCCACATAATAAAGACATAAAGCCAATTGTTTTTCTCCCTGAAGCACAAACCAGCACCTATAGCCATGTGGTAGGGTCCTGCCTCTCCCTTCAAACAGGTTTCCCATCTTGAAAACCTTTTTCTCAAGTAGTCAGAATTCTCCTTGATTTTTTTTTTAGTCTTCCTATTCAAAGTTGGAGTGTGTGTGTGTGTGTGTACATACACAGTGTGTGTGTGTGTGTGTGTGTGTGTGTGTGTGTACATACACAGGATCTGGAGACTGGAGAGCTTCCTAACTGAAGATCTTCCCTGAGGTTCAGAAGTACTGGGATTACAGAATTCTATCATCCAAGGCTGCTGCTGCTGCTGCTGCTGCTGCTGCTTTTCCTTCTTCCTCTTTCTCCTCTTCCCCCTCCCCCTCCCCCTCCCTCTCCCCCTCCCATTCTCCTCCTCCTCCTTCTCCTCCTTCTCCTCTTCTTCCTCCTCCTCCTCTTCCTCTTCCTCTTCCTCTTCCTCCTCCTCCTCCTCCTCCTTCTTCTTCTTCAACATAGGGTCTCACTAAGCAGGGCAGTGGTGGCATACACTTAATAACAGCATTAATAACAGCACTTGAGAGGCAGAGGCAAGTGGGTCTCTATAAATTCAAGGCCAGCCTAGTCTCCAGATCGAGTTCCAGAACAGCCAAAGCTACACAGAGAAACCCTGTCTCCAAAAAAGAAAAAAAAAAGAAAGAAAAAGAAAGAAAGAAAAGAAAAAGGAAGATGAAAAAAAGAAAAAGAAAAAAAGGGAAAAAACTAAAATAAGATAGGGTCTCACTTTATAGCCTTAGCTGGCCTAGAACTCCATATGTAGACCAAGCTCTCTATGTAGACCAAACTCAAAAAGATCCACCTGCCTCTGCCTCCCAAATGCTGGGACTGAAGATATGAGCTATGACTGGTGATTTAGCTCAGGGATAGAGCATTTGCCTAGCAAGCATCGGGCTCTGGGTTTAGTCCTCAGCTAAGGAACGGAGGAGGCATATGCTTCCCAGCCCAAGGCTTCATTTCGGTCAAGCTTCTGTACATGAATCTCATTCTGAGGCATTTACTGAACTTGCCTCCTAAAAAGCCTTCCTGAACCTTTCCATCACACCCCATGGGCATTTCCTGTCCCTCAATTTCATTGGCCTCGTTTTAGCGTCTAGTACAACTTGCTCCATGAAGTCCCCATTGCCCCTGTGGTCTGTGAAGCTAGACAATCCTTTCACCCATGAGTCATGAAGTTGTGAAGGAGCATCAAAGGCCCTAATAGGTGTCCTATACAATGTAGGTCCTCAACTTCTCTACCTCAAGAAGAGGTTCCTAATCTTTAATGAGCAACTAATAATTCAAAGGGTGGTCAATAGATGAAAAGACATCATTTAAGAAACACCTGTGACTAGCAGTCATTGATTCATTGATTAATTCATCCATTTACTATTCACTCAGCCAGTGTTTCCTGAGTACCAATACATACATTACCTTTAGTAACAAAAACGTAACAGAAGGCCAATGATCTCTGACATCTACTCTTGTGAATGGAGTGAACAGCAAATGTGATAAATTAGAGAGATATATAGTATGTTGCATAGCAACAAGTATTGAGGGCAATTTTAAATGAGGAAGGGAGATACTAATTCCATGTGATTTTACATGATATGGGTAGAGAAGGCCCCACTGGGATCTTGGGCTATTAGTAAGCCTTGTAGTTCTCAGGAAGAATCTTCCAAGTAAAGGGAAGAGCAAATGACAAAAGCCTGAGGTTATAGTGTGCCTCTCATGAAATCCAGAGAGAACAAGGCAGAGTGGCTAGACAGAAGGAGCGAGGAAGAGAACAGGAGAGGTAGAGGTGAGGTGGGTACTGGGGCAAGAGACCATTGTGCCTTATAAGTAATTGTAAAGATTTTGGCTTTAGTGTGTTTGGTTTGGTTGTTTGGTTGGTAGTGATGTCTTGTTTTGATACAAAATCTTATGTAGCCAAGGCTGGCCTTGAACTTACTTTATAACTGAGGATGGCTCTGAACTCCTATTCTTCCTGTCTCACACTCCTGAGTGCTAGAATCACAGGCATGAACCATGATGTCTGGCAAAAACTTGGCCTCCCATTCTGACTAAAAGGAGCCTTTGAAGTGCAGGAAAAAAAGGCTTTTTAGCACATTGCAAATAGTATTATTTCAATAATTCGATGCAGTCTGGTCAGGAGAACAATCGCCATTGTTACATAATGCTTTCTGTAAGCCAAGACACTTAATTCTTTGATGTTCCTGTCTTCAGAAGCTAGAAAGACTGGGATCCGTGTTAATGAAACCAAAGTGCTCACAGTAGCTTTAGTAGAACCATGATGACCTTTTAAGAAGCCTTTTAAGGGAGGTAAGCTCAATGGTTAACAGCACTTACTGCTCTTACAGAGAACCCGAGTTTAATTCCCAGTACTCTCATCTGGTGGCTCACAACTGCCAGTGGCTCACAACTCCAGCTCCAAGGATCCAGTGCATTCTTCTGGTCTCCACAGACACTTGCATGTACACAGTGCACATACATACACTCATGTACACACATGCCATAAAATAAAGACATCTTTCATTGTTTTTTGTTTGTTTGTTTGTTTTTGGTTTTTTTTTTTGTTTTTTTGGGGGTTTTTTGTTGTTGTTGTTGTTGTTGTTATTTTTTCGAGACAGGATTTCTCTGTGTAGCCCTGGCTATCCTGGAACTCACTCTATAGACCAGGCTGGCCTCGAACTCAGAAATCCACCTGCCTCTGCCTCCCAAGTGCTGGGATTAAAGGTGTGCACCACCACTGCCTGGCTATCTTTCATTGTTTTAAAGGCACAAGTGGAAACTTAAGGGAGATGGAGAATATTTTGAACTGGGGGAAAGGCTACCCTTGTTATGCTGGAGTTTAATAAAGGTAGTCAGCCTGAAGTCCTGAAAGCAGGAAAATGGGCTGGAGAGATGGCTCAGTGGTTAAGAGCACTGACTGCTCTTCCAGAGGTCCTGAGTTCAATTCCCAGCAACCACATGGTGGCTCACAACCACCTGTAATGGGATCTGATACCCTCTTCTAGTGTATCTGAAGATAGCTGCAGTGTGCTCATATACGTAAAATAAATAAATCTTAAAAAAATAATCTCCAGCTATAAATGGGTTGGAGCCTCATATTTCTATGAGTACACACACTATTTAAATAAATCTTATATAAAGAGAAGCTGAGCAGGGCTGCAAATGTAGCTCAGAAGTAGAATGTAGGCATTGCCGGCACGATGCCCTGAGTTTAGTCCCAAGCACCACCCTTATTTCCATAAAAAATACCTGAATGCCACTGTTCTTCAGCAGTCTCAGAGAAGACAAATTATGCCACGGACATTTGAGAATACAAACTTTCATCTAGCAGAGCCCCAGCACAATTCACAGGGGGCCCACAAAAGTTTTCTTTTAAAAAATTTAAATGGTTTTATTTATTTATTGCATATGGAGAAGAGCGGCATACACATGTCATGGTTTGTGGGTTGTGAGACGGAGTCAGTTCTCTTCATCTACCGGTAGGGTCCCAGAGATGGAGCTCAGATCATCAGGCTCAGCACCAAACACCAGCCATCTCACCAATCAGAGATCCATATAAGTTTTTTTTTTTTTTTTTTTTTTTTTATTATTTATTTATTTTATTTATGAGTACACTGTCGCTGTCTTCGGACACACCAGAAGAGGGCATCCAATCTCATTACGGATGGTTGTGAGCCACCATGTGGTTGCTGGGATTTGAACTCACGACCTCTGGAAGAGCAGTCAGTGCTCTTAACCGCTGAGCCATCTCTCCAGCCCCTCCATATAAGTTTTTTAAAGGATTGTATTAGCAGAATCGCTGCTGGCTTAGCTCAAAAGAAGCAAAAAATGATACAAAATGTTCTAAAGCAAAACAAGGAGGTTGAAAAAACCTCCCAGAAGATAAGAAAATAAAGAGACCACTGGGGAGCCAAGCACTCTGAAAAAGTATGCTCAGGTCTTGAGTTCTAATACCAATGGCCAAGCTGTACCTTTCTGGATTTAGGATATCTATGGTCTAGTGAGTACTTTGTATACCTCGCTCCCTTTGTGACTAGGAATATCTATGGAACTGTTCCTGCGCGTGACTTGTCTCCCATCCTGCCTTTAGGTGTTGGGAATGGGGTGGGTGGGAACAGGAATATAAGGTTTTGTTGTATTCATAGGTCTTCAGATCACCACAGTCAGTAACTAAGGAGCCACCCATAAGGCATTAGTCAAGAAAAACCCCACTTTAATCCCAGGGCTGGGAGTGCTGGGAATGCTGGGATTAAAGGTGTGCACAGCACACCTGGCCTTCTTAGCCAGTTTTCTATTGATGTGATAAAACACTAGCCAAAAGCAATTTGGGGAGGGAAGGGTTTATTTGGTTTACATACCCCAGGTCATAGTCCACTGAAGAAAGCCGAGGCAGGAACACAAACAGAGCAGGTGCCTGGAGGCAGAAACCATAGAGGTGCAACGCTTGTTGGCTTGCTCCTCAGGGCTTGCTCAACCCGCTCTTACATAATCCAGGACCATCTTGTTTAGGAGTAGCACCTCCTACAATGGGCTGGGCCCTCCCTATCTAATCATTAATTAAGAAAATGTCCCCACAAACTTTCCTACAGGCCAATCTGATGAAGGTGATTCCTCAAAAAGACTCCCTCTTTCCAGGTATGATTAGAATTATGTCTAACTGACAAAAATCAACCAGCACACCAGACAAATACTTTACCACTGAGCTGCACGCCCAGCCTTGGAATGTGATTACTGAGATTAGTGTTACTGGATTGGACTCCCACTTTGCTCCCTTGTGGATTCTTCTTTTTGAGGAGCCAGGACACTCAGATAGTCTGTGAAGTTGCTCACATGGAAAGGGACTGCGTCTTCCTGCCAGCAGCCTGCCTCCTTGTCAATCGTGGAAATGAACTATCTTAGAAATGTATCTTCCAGCCCCAGGCAAGACTTTACATGACTGCAATGAGACCGAAAATAGGCTGGCTCCAGGGTCCAGTACTATTGCCTGTGTGTGTGTGTGTGTGTGTGTGTGTGTGTGTGTGTGTGTTGTATCTTACTTTTCTACAGCAGTGGTAAAACACTATACTTATATTTTTAAAGTGTTTCATTTGGCTTTTGGTTGAGTTAGAGCCCTTGATGGTAGAGCAAAGGAATATCTGAGAGCTCACATCTTGATTCACAGCCACAAGGCAGAGAGAGAGAGAGAGAGAGAATAAATCTCTTGTGTGTTGTATAAAAGCATTCACCTGTCAATAAAAGGCTGATTGGACAATGAGCTGAGGCAGAATTAGAAGGTGGTTGGACATCTGGCAGAGACAGATAGGATTCTGGGAAATAGTCCCGTGTGGAAGATTTGTCCCAGTACACTGAAAGAGACAGTCTCATGAAATTGAGGTGAGGTAACTAACCATATGGCACTCACAGAATAAGTTGGCTTAGGCATTTATTCATATAGAATTTCGTCCCCAAGTTATTATTCTGGGGAACTTGGTCATGGGTGGAAAGCCATGATGTGTGTGTGTGTGTGTGTTTAGAGAGAGAGAGAGAGAGAGAGAGAGAGAGAGAGAGAGAGAGAGAGAAATGGATCAGCTATTTCACATCTCTCATCCATGGAAGAGAGGATAAAAGGATTGTAAGAGCCAGATGTTGGGGAGGACTTGAACAAAACAGTGACTGCCTGGCCCCGCTGTACTCACAGACTCACAGCAGCTACAGTTGCTTGCACAAGACCTGCACAAGATCAAGCCAGTCAACATTCCAGCATGGCAGGCTTGGGCTCACAACTCCCCACCCCTAGCTAAGGAGCTATTGACAGTTGATAACTTCTAGTGTAGGGAGAATCATCTCTTCTTAAGGACATGGCCTCTAGTAGTCAAATTACACTCTAGTGGATGCTTCCATATGTTCAAGTATATGGGCAGCACAAATTAGACATAATATTCTTGTTTTTAGACAAGATCTCTCTATGTAGAACAGGCTGGATTTGAATTCACAGATATCCTCCACCCACCTGCATCTGCCTCTTGAGTGCTGGGATTAAATGTGTACACTACTAAGCCTAACACATTTTTACAGAGAGAAACAACTTTGACAGATAAGATGGTTCAGTGGGTAAGGATGCCTGCCACCAATCCTGACAACTTAAATTCAATCGATGGAATTCCCAGGGTGGAAGGAGAACTGACTACCTCATGAAAATTGTTCTCTGACCTTCATAGAAATGTATGCTCATGCACTCCAGGGTACACACACAGTAAATGAACAAGCAAGTAAACAAACAGACAAGGAAGGAAGAAGAGGAGGAGGAGGAGGAGGAAGAAGAAGAAGAAAAGGAAGAGGAGGAAAAGGGAGAAAGATGGCTTAACGGGTAGATTCCATCAATGAACTGAGCTCAATCCTTGGAACTCATATAGTGGTGGAGAGACCCAACTCTCAAAAGTTGTCCCTGACCCCCACACTCATGACCAAGTACAGTCAAACACAACATACACATACACATAAATATATAATACACACATACACAGAGAGAGAAAAAATAAAATATTTTTCATTAAAAAAATCCAATAGTAATGGCTTCTCTGTAATCTTAGCACTGGGATGGTAGAGGCAGACAATGAGGAGTTCAAAGCTAGCCTCAACTACATGAGACTCTGCCTCAAAACACCAAAAAACAAAAACAAAAACAAAAACAAAAAAACCTCAGCAATTAAGAGTGCTTGCTGCTCTTCCAGAGGGCAGTACCCAGCACCCATATCAGGCAACTTAGAACTGCACATTAACTCCAGCCACAGGGGATCTGATGTCCTCTTCTGGCCTCTGCATGCACTTACACTTGACATGGCGCGCGCACACACACACACACACACACAGTCATATTCACATACACAAAAATAAATCATGGGTAGGGAAAAAAAGAAGTTGAGAGTGTATGAAAGAAATATGTACAGATAAGGCAAAATCACCAAAACACTGAAAGGAGATGCTGAGAGAGAGTCAGGAGAAGCTGAGGAAGGAATAAAGGAAGGAAGTGGTAAAACCAGAGTGGCTGGAGGCTAAGCTACTCAGCCAGAGCTGAAACCGTGGCAGACTGATAACTCCTGCTCCACCCAAAGTTAAAGCAGGGGTGTACGGTACACCCTGGATTCTCCTTCCTCCTCCCTGCCCCAGTTTTCCCCCTGAAGGCTGAGACTACAGCGAGATTATTCTGAAAGGAAGCCTGGGAAATGTAGTTTGCAGAAAGTTGCACCATGAATCTCAAAGCAGGTGAACAGCTGGCAGATAACCTCTTTCCTTATTTACAAACAGTCTAGTGTTTTTGTATTTGAGACAGGCCCTCACTACGTAGTATTGGCTTGCCTGGAACTTACTAGGTAGACCAGACAGGTCTCAAACCCATAGAGATCCACCTGCCTTGGCCTCCTGAGTGCTGGAACTAAAGGTATACACCAAAATGACCAGCTGTCTTTACATAAAAACTATTCTAGAAAGTAGTCAGGTGTTAAAATCTTTGTTCTAGCTGGACATGGTGACATGTTTATGACCCCATCACTTGGAAGTAGAGTCAAGAGAATCAGGAGTTCAAAGCCAGCCCATGATACAAGAAACCCTCCCTAAAACAAAGTCTTTGATCTGAGGATTCTAGTATTTACCATGTCATGTTAAGCAGCAGGGAGTCTAGTCCAGACAACTTGACTGAATCTTGTTGTCTGAGTCTAGCTCTTTTATATGCTAAGAGTTTGATTTAGAAACAAGTTATCTCAACTATTTGTGACTCAGTTTCCAACACTGACTTCTCAGAGGTGTGGTCACCTTTCAATGAGATAATATATGCAAAATGCTATGAATAAAGCCTAGCAGATGGTGAGTGATCCTAGAAGCACTGAAAATAATTGTTGACATTTATTTTAATCACACACACACAAGTTACAATGTATGCCACAGCACACCAGTAGATGGAATTTATCCATGTCTCATATACAAATCACAAGTAACATGAAGATAAATTTAATCAATATTTTTAGCAATTCTGCAGATGAAACAAAGTTCACTGTATGGAATTTCCTACCTGTGGCGCTGTGTTGGTGCTCAAACAGTTTAAGATTGTGGGATCTGTTCAGATTTGAAATTTCAGATTAGGGGAACATATTACTGAACTTCTCCATGCCAGCACTTCCTTATCTGTAAAATGGATGTGACCATAGAATCTACCTCACAGGACTGTTGACAAGAGGAACAAACATCTCGCTGTTAAATATTTACTATATGTGTACTAAGTGTACTTAGGTATAAGCCTGAAATGTGAAAAAAATTCAATTTTTATTCTTTGTAAATATTACCCACCTGTGCCTCAGGAAGCCGGAAACCCACAAAATTTAATAATAGCACCCTACGCCTGAGAATAATTGTTGCTATTGGACAGAAGCACTTCACTTCCTATGTCTGCCAACGTGCTTAGGGGTCAATCTGCATTATTACCCTAAATGTTCACAAGTACCATAGGAGGGAGTGGCACTATCAAGACCCTCAATTTTACAGGACTGCTGAACGGAGGAGTAATTTTCTCAAGTTCACCGAACCAGCAAGTGAAGCCATATTATGTATTTACCATCCGTGCGATCTTACTGGATCTCAGCAGGGGAACAAGCAACACTGTTGGGAAGGTACCCAGTCTAGGCCTCAGCCTACAGGAAGTGTCAGATTCCAAAGCTGAGGCGGGGGCGGGAGTGATAAACATTGTAACAGATAATTATAATAGCGCCTGGTAATTGGTTCAGGAAAGGCTTACTACCAGAAGCGCTACCGGATCTCAGGCGTTGGGTCAAGAAAAAGTACTGAGAATTTAAGGGTCCAAAGACACTTAACAGTTACGGCGGGTAAAAGAGACATCCTTTGACAAGATACGACCCGAAAGATAACGCAGGCGGCAGGCAAAGGGCTATCCAGAGGCTTACGGCAAAAGCAACCCGGAAAAGGGCTGAGCGCGGGTGGGCGTGGCCGCGCGGTGACTGGCAGGGGTGGGGCCAGGCTGGCCGCGCCCCTCGTCGCCGGCTGCTGGGCTTCGGCCGGGGTCCGCTGGGCACCGCGAGCTGTGCAAAGCCGCCGTCCCGCTCCCCTGAGGGCCACGGGGACCGAGCCGCCCGCCGGATCGGGGACGAACAGTCCACAAAGTTTGGTCTGCGGAGGACGCAGCGTCGAGCCCGGCAGGTGCGGCCGGGCCTGGCCCGGGCGCTCGCGGCCTTCCGGGCGAGCACCGCCGGCACCGGTAAGGAGCGATCAACTCTGAAGTTGGCAAGAGGCGTCACCCCTGTTCCTCTCCGCCGTGCGTCCAGCCCTGGCACCCCGAGCCTGGGTCGCTCCAGGGCTATGCAGCCCCCACCCGGCGCGGAGTTTCCTGTCAGGTAGACAAGCGGCGCCCCGGGACCTTGCCGGCACCCCTGTTCGACCCAGGATGCTATCGGCCTTCCCCCTTCTTTTCCTCCTCCTCGGTAAGAGTCCCCGCCCCGGTGTCACAGCCCGCCGTCTTGCGACTTCCTTGGCGACCCACGACCCCTGCGCCGCCCCGTCGAGCCTCGACCTCCTCTCGGGCTGTCCCACCACTGTCCCACCCACTCAGCCAGGGAAGGCGACCTTACCGCGAGGTCACGCACCTCCTTCCGGCTCTTCTACCCTTTCCTATAAACTGTCCGGAAGTCTCAGATGGGCCTCTCTCTGGAGTTGCCCAGGTGAAGAAAACTTAACTCACTCTGCTGCCCTTTCTCGATCCCCCTCTAGGAGGTGCTCTGGCCCGCCCAGACCGGATCACGTTCCCAAATTCTGGTAAGTAGAGGGAGTTCCTAGGATTCTGGGACGTGGGAATGAAGATACACCCAAGAGAAAGACTCTCTCTCCTGGATCTTGGAATCTGCTGTAATTTTACTTTACAGGAGGGGAAACTGAGGCCAAACGCGAACTTGCACCTGGTAGTTGTCATGAATCATCTCATTTTTTATGTGTAATATCCATATTTTGTCTCCCTAGCTAGTGGTAAGGTCTTCCTGAGAGTAGAAGTAATATTTCCTCTGCCTACTGACCCTGTGGCTGCCACAAAACCTATATTAACATTACTTATAGTGTTAATATTTAAGATGAAGTATAAAGAATGTGGAAGAAGAATGGGGTAACCAACTCCTATAATCCCAGCACTTGGGAGGCAGAGGCAGGAGGATCAGTTCAAGGCTAGCCTCAGCTACATAATGACTTTGAGGATAGCCTAGGCTACAAAAGATTTTTGTCTTTAAGAAAAATAATGAAGAGGAAGGGGGGACCAGTTGGCTGTCACTGGTAGGTGGGGTTTTTGCCTTCTTGAGGCATCCAGAGATATCTAGGGGAGGAAGAATGTTTAAAAAAAAAAAAAAAACTGTATCAGTGTCTCCACCTTCTCCCTCCAGCTTGTGAGGCACCCCCAGCAGTGCTCTTGGAAGTACAAGGCACTTTACAGAGGCCTCTAGGCCGGGACAGCCGAAGCTCCCCTGCCAACTGCACCTGGATTATTCTGGGCAGCAAGGAGCAGACAGTAACTGTCAGGTGAGAAACAAGGCAAGTCCCCATTTCTCTCTACTGTCCCTTCCCTCTCACTCTGCAAAAGCCTTAGATCACTTCTCTATGTATTTCCATCCTTGTCAGCAGGATAGAACTTGGTTTGGCTGGGTCTGCTGTAAAGGCTTGGTTTCTAGGCCAGAGATGGTAAATTGAAGCTAAGCTGTGGTGGATGTTTAGCTTGGGGACTGGCCATCTCCAAAGGATTCTAGAAATTATTCTGGACTCAGCTAGACTTGTGATGAGTCCTTCAATCCATAGCATGGCCCACTTGTTCATCAGCATAGACTCTTCCTCAGGGTTGGGACTGTATTACTAGCTCATTGGTTGAACACTCGGGTGGAGTGTGCAGAAGTCCTAGGTTCTGTCCTTAGCAAAATAATTCTCTGGGTCTGCCTTTCTGCATTGCGTCTTACTCCTCCCTCTCCCCTCTCCCCCCTCTTCCCTTCTCTCCTCTTGTCTTTCTTCTTCTTCTTCTTTTTTTTTCTTCTGTTTTGAGACAGAGTTTCACTGTGCAGCCCAGGTTGGCCTTAAGTTTGTGCTCCAGCTCATCCTCCCAAATTTTGAGTTTTCCTGTGAAATCACTATGCCCAGTATTCCTTTTTCTTTTTGTTTTTTTCTTATTTTTCCTTCTTTCTTTTTTTGCTGTTGTTTTTGTTTGTTTGGGTTTTTTTGTTTTTTATTTGGTTGGTTTGTTGGTTGAGGTTTTGTGTGGTTTTGGTTTCGGTTTTGTTCATTTTGCTTTCACTACTGGGAAACAACTCAGGGTTTCACACATCCTAGATAAGACCGACCACTCTGTCTCTAAGCAACAGTCCCAGCCCTGTACCCCTAAGTCTCCTCACTGGGGCCCGTGTTAGCTGGCAGTTTGCCTCATACATTTCACTTGATAACAGCCCTCAGGCAGAGGTAGACAGATCTCTGTGAGTTCGAGGCTAGCCTGGTCTAAGTTCTGAGTTCCAGGATAGCCAAGGCTACAAAAAAAAAAAAACCTATCTCAAAAACAAAATAAACAAACAAAACACCAAAGAATTTATCCACAATGGTACATAAAGGAGAAAACAATCTAAAAAGAGGCTGTGTTGACCCACGGGACAGCCGTGAGGATCTCAGATTTTCCTCATCGCTTGTAGAGCTGAGCTGTTGTGGTTAGTTGAACTATGATACATTTTGTCATGTAACTGCTGGTCACTGTGCTTGGGCGATGGTATCACAACAACTGCAAAGTAATAATCCAGGTCTCACCTTGGTCCCTGAGCACATCAGTTCTCTCAGAGGACTCTAGGAAGGGTCTTGTGGTCTAATGGCACCTCTGTTGGAACTTTCTCCATTGATTATATTTTACTGTTAAAGGATTGGCTGAGTTCTCATTTGGCTGTTTGTATCATTGGTAAGGAAGCATTTATGTTCCTGGGCTACCAGGGACTAGTCATCAAGACGGGAGGTGGCGAGCAAAACTCTAGAACATCTCATGTCTTGCTCTTCTGTACCTCATAGGTTCCAGAAGCTGCACTTGGCCTGTGGCTCAGAGCATTTAATCCTGCACTCCCCTCTGCAGCCACCAATCTCCCTGTGTGAGGCCCCTCCTGGCCCTTTGCAGCTACCAGGGGGCAATGTCACCATTACATACATCTATACTGGGGCCAGAGCACCCATGGGCCAGGGCTTCTTGCTGACTTACAGTCAAGGTAAGCTGAACAGGGAGTGCCTTGGGATCAATAAAGAAGTGGTTGTCCCGGGAAGAGGCGAGGAGCCTGGGAGTTCTGGCACTCCCCTGTCTCTTGGTGCCTCTGCAGATTGGCTACTGTGCCTGCAGGAAGAGTTCCAGTGCCTGAACCACCGCTGCATTCCAGCAGCTCAGCGCTGTGATGGAATCGATGCCTGTGGCGATGGCTCTGATGAGGCAGGTTGCAGCTCAGATCCATTCCCTAACCTCAGTCCAGCCCCCGCACCAACTCTGGCCTGCAATCTCACCTTGGAGGACTTTTATGGGGTCTTTTCTTCCCCTGGATATTCACACCTGGCCTCAGTCTCCCACCCCCAATCCTGCGTGTGGCTGCTGGACCCCCATGATGGCCGGCGGCTGGCAGTGCGCTTCACAGCCTTGGACTTGAGTTATGGAGATGCCGTGCATGTGTATGATGGTGCTGGGCCCCCTGAGACCCCTCGACTGCTACGTAGTCTCACCCACTTCAGCAATGGCAAGGCTGTCACTGTGGAGACCCTGTCTGGTCAGGCTGTTGTGTCCTACCACACAGTTGCTTGGAGCAGTGGCCGGGGCTTTAATGCTACCTACCACGTTCGGGGCTACTGTTTACCTTGGGACAGACCCTGCGGCTTGGGCTCAGGCCTGGGAGCTAGTGAAAATCTTGGCGAGCGTTGCTATAGCGAGGCACAGCGCTGTGATGGCTCATGGGACTGTGCTGATGGCACAGATGAAGAGGGTTGCCCTGGCTGTCCACCGGGACACTTCCCCTGCGGAGCTGCTGGCACCCCTGGCGCCACAGCCTGCTACCTGCCTGCTGACCGCTGCAACTACCAGACATTCTGCGCTGACGGAGCAGATGAGAGGCGCTGCCGGCATTGCCAGCCCGGCAACTTCCGGTGCCGTGATGAGAAGTGTGTGTATGAGACATGGGTGTGTGATGGCCAGCCAGACTGTACCGATGGCAGTGATGAGTGGGACTGCCCCTACACCCTGCCCCGAAAAGTCATCACAGCAGCGGTCATTGGCAGCCTGGTGTGTGGCCTGTTGCTGGTCATCGCTCTCGGCTGCACCTGCAAACTCTATGCCATTCGCACCCAGGAGTACAGGTCAGTTGAAGGGGGGATGGCGGTGGAGGGGTCGGGACTGAGGGTGAGATGGGACCCATGCAGATCCTGGACACTGAGCAGGCCCACCCTGAGGAGTGGTTCCTGTGATTGGCTCCTGACAGTAGTCTCTAGGAAGGAAGGGACATGACTTCGGACAGACCTGGCCTGGGAATGGAGGGAGGAGGCCTTCTGAGCCAAGGCCCATTGCCTTCACTGTGAGTGACTTAGGACTGAGTGATCCTCCTTTCTTCTAGCATCTTTGCCCCCCTCTCCCGGATGGAGGCTGAGATTGTGCAGCAACAGGCACCCCCTTCCTATGGGCAGCTTATTGCCCAGGGTGCCATCCCACCTGTAGAAGACTTCCCCACAGAGAACCCTAATGATGTAAGTCATTCTTCCAATCTTGTACCTCATGGTGCCAGCCTTGTCTCCTACCTAGCCATCTGGGCCCCTGATTCTGATGTCTGCCTCCTCTCCTTACAGAACTCTGTGCTGGGGAACCTACGGTCTCTGCTTCAGATCTTACGCCAGGATATGACTCCAGGAGGAACATCCGGGGGCCGCCGTCGCCAGCGCGGCCGCTCAGTTCGTCGTCTGGTTCGACGTCTCCGTCGTTGGGGCCTGCTTCCTCGAACCAATACCCAGGCTCGGGCACCTGAGACCAGATCCCAGGTCACACCTTCTGTTCCCTCTGAGGCCCTGGATGACAGTACAGGCCAAGCTTGTGAGGGTGGGGCAGTAGGGGGCCAGGATGGGGAGCAGGCTCCTCCACTGCCCATAAAGACTCCCATCCCAACCCCAAGCACACTTCCGGCCCTTGCTACTGTTTCTGAGCCTCCAGGGCCACTACCCTCCATGCCTGTAGAATCGTCACTGTTGTCTGGAGTTGTACAGGTCCTACGAGGCCGCCTCCTACCCAGCCTGTGGCCCCCAGGCCCCACTTGGACCCAAACTGGAACTCACACAACAGTCCTGTCACCAGAGGATGAGGATGATGTGTTGTTAATGCCACTGGCCGAGCCAGAAGTCTGGGTGGTGGAGGCAGAGGATGAGCCACTGCTTGCCTGAGGGACTCTAGACACAATGGTTTGCTCCTTGGAAGTGGTTCAGCTTCCCTACGGATCTATGTAGCACAGAAAGTTAGTGTCCCTCCAACAGGGAGAGCGTTCACTGAGTGCACCTGTGTATGACAAGAGACTTCACTACCACCCTCTGCCCAGCCTGCTGTCCAGATAGCTGTGTTAAGAAAGATGCGGAAAGGATCACAGACTTGGACACTCCGTCCTTTCCAACTCCCACCCAAAAGTGGCCTTAACTACTAGACTGGTTGGCTGGAGACCTAGGTCCCAAGGGGAGGGTTTGGCTGGGGCGATGGTTTGGCTAGCCTCCGTCCCTGTGGTACCTGGCCCACTTAGAGGACACAAGTGCTTTTGCCTCTTAGCCTGCATCATTGTCCAGGAAATCAAGGCAACAAAAATAAAGGAATCATAGATTTCAGCCCTTGGTAAATCAGCTGTGAGCCTGCATCCTCCTTCCACCCATCTCTGCCTCTTGCTGTGCTTGCTCCTCCTCCAGAGCCTGTGGCTTAGCCTTCCACTCCTGCTCTCTTCCAGTGTGTTCTCAACTTTCCTGCGTGTCCTACTTAGAAGACAGGACCATTCAGGGAACCCTGAGAAATAAATAACCTTCTCCACTTCATTCACCAGGACCCAGCCCTATACTGACTGACATCAGGCTCAGCCTCAAGCCTGAACTCAGTGCAGGCCCAGTTCAGAGCCAGCTGAGCCCTGAAGTCAAGAAGAGTTCTGTTTATGGAATGCTCTCAGAGCACAGATCACAGCAGCAGTGTGTTCCCGGGTAAAACCTGGGAGCCACTCGCTCTCCACCCCAGCCAGGCAAGAGAGGTGAGGTCTCCATCTGGATCCTTCAAAGCAGGTAGAGAAGCAGAAGGAAAGGATTTGAGGTGGTGAAATTACTGGAAAGGATTTGAGGTGGTGAAATTACTGGCATGACTGACCAAATCTAAGGGGTTTTCCTGGAGGAGGGCCCCAACTGAGTTCTCAACCATGCTGTCAGCAGTAAGCCGAATTCTAGGCAGGAGAAGCAGATTAAAACACAGGCTAGACCCAACCTTGGTGAAGACCAAAGAGAGGTCGGAGCTGAAGTGCTGGGGATGGTGGGTGAGGGTTTGGAATGGGAGAAGTGTTGGAACCCTGGCTGATGACAGAAGCTACCCCAGAGCCTCAGAGGAAAGTCAGCATTCCCTACAAGTCCCCAGGAAACTGGCTTCCCCAGGCTCTCCCCTCTGAGGACCCTCAACAACTTGCATCAGGGAAACCCTAAGCTTTGACCTCACCAGAGATTGCTGCCAGGCTAGGGCTCTTACACTTTTCTCTTTGGGCCCTCCTTCCCAAGATAACCCTTGGACCCTTCAAGCAAAAATGGTATAAGTGGTTCAGAGTGAGTTCCAGGACAGCCAAGGCTACCCAGGCAGACTCTGGGGGAGATTTAAGTGAAGCTGCCTGCTCTCTCACTATAGCCACCTCTGACCCTGCTGACTGATACCTTAGTCCCTCCACCTCCCAAGGCCTTTCCCTTCCTAGGGTATTTGCACCTTGGACAGTGAGAGGGATCCTGGTTGGGATGCATCAGCATGTTGGGCTGAGCTTACAGGTCATTGTACGCGTACATAGCAGTTTATCCTGTTCTGGTGTAAGCAAGAACTTTGCTTTTGCCAGCCACAGTGGAACCCCAGGATTGGTGGGAAGGGAAATCAACCTTGCACAGACAATACAAGGAAGCAGATGTGCTCACTAAGGTTTCCTTTCTAAGAGTCTCTTAGGGCCACCAAGGGCTGGAATTGCAGGCATGTAACACCACACCAGGTTGTTTGTCCAGTGCTGTGGATTGAAGCCAGGGCTTCAGGCCTGGATGGGTTTTTTTGTTTGTTTGTTTGTTTTGTTTTGTTTTTCGAGACAGAGTTTCTCTGTATAGCCCTGGCTGTCCTGGAACTCACTCTGTAGACCAGGCTGGCCTCGAACTCAGAAATCCACCTGCCTCTGCCTCCCAAGTGCTGGGATTAAAGGCATGCGCCACCACTGCCTGGCTCATGCCTGGATGTTAATCCAGGCTATCAACTTAACTAGTTCTTCCAGGGAACCCTGACTAATACAATAGGCACACACTTTACCAACAGTGCAAATTTACTTTTACCAGGGCCCAAGAGGGGAAAAGTAGTGTTACTGCTACTGTAGCAAACAACAGAGACAACCAACTTATAAAAAGAAGGGAGAGGTATACACACATAAAATCTTAACACATGCAAAGGAGGCTGAGGCAGGATTGTCATGAGTTCAGTACCAGCCTAAGCTAGAAAGCATCGCTCAGTCCTACAGAGTTACTTTGTTCACAGTTCTGGAAGTTTTGTCCTATGATGCTGGTTGGTGCAGGGAGCACACATCACAAATCAGGGCTGAAACTCAAGGCACAGTAACGTCATTCTCTAATATGAACTGTAGGGGGCACAGAAGAGGCCAGGCAGGGTGCCACATTCCCCTTGGAGGCTGGCCTAGTTACTCAATAATGAAACACCGCTGGGCGGTGGTGGCGCACGCCTTTAATCCCAGCACTTGGGAGGCAGAGGCAGGTGGATTTCTGAGTTCGAGGCCAGCCTGGTCTACAGAGTGAGTTCCAGGACAGCCAGGGCTACACAGAGAAACCATAAAAAAAAAAAAAAAAAAAGCAAATCGGACAGGAAAGGGTTTATTCGGCTTACACATCCACACTGCTGTTCATCATTACAAGTTGGAACAGGAACTCAAGCAGGGCAAAACCTGGTAACAGGAGCTGATACAGGGGCCATGGAGGAGTGCTGCTCCTGGCTTGTTCATCATGACTTGCTCAGCCTGCTTCTTGTGAAATCCAGGACCACCAGCCCAAGGATGACCACACCCACAATGGCTGGTCCCTTCCCCATCAGTCACTAATTAAGAAAATGCCTTACAGTTGGACTTCACCCTCACTCCCAGAGCTGAGGCCTGAATTTAGGGCCTTGGGCTTGCCAAGCAAGTGTTCTACCACTGAACTAAATCCCCATCTATACCTGGAGCTTATGGAGGCATTCTCTCAACTGAGGTTCTCTCCTTTCAGGGGACTCCAACTTGTGTCAAGTTGACATAAAACTAGCCAGGAGAGAAGCCATACCCAGTAATTTAAAACATCCCACTAAGCCCCACTGCTTCAAAGGGCAAAGGGCTGGATCTCTGAGGCTTATTCTAAATTCAAAATACAGCATGAGTCCCTTTTAAATAGAGTGGGGAAATATCACTAAGAGGCCCAGTCTCAGGTGTGTGGGACCCCAATGGAGATCCTTAGAAGGGAATGAGGAAATACAGAGTGGGGTGGATGTGCAGCAACAGACATTTCTAGCCCCTCTCAGTACAGTGGAGAAGGCTGTTCAGTGAAACCCATGTTGCTCCTGTGGTCCAAGACTGGCATGAAGAGGCAGTAATCCCCGTGGGAAGCCTGCCAGGGTCTGCAGCTTTGGATTCAGTCAGCGTCAGAGAAACAAATCCAAGCACCAAGTCAGCTCTGCAGATGAGTAAAGCTTGCATTGGTAGGGTGTCTTCTGAGTTCAGTTTTGAGACAGGATCTTACTTGATAGGCCAGGCTTGGTCTCTGGACTCCATACTCTGCCTCAGCCTCTAGAACAGCAGTTCTCTGCTGATTGGTTGAGTCCGTGTTTACCACTGAGCTATATTCCCAATCCTGCCTTCCAAATATTTCTAAACAGATTTCAGCTAGTCTCTTTAGGGTGAGTCTTCTGAGATTAGTTATGAGACAGGCTCTTACTAGATAGGGCAGGCCTCCTATCCAGTTCAAACCCTTTGGGGTTCGAACAACCCCTTTCATAGGGGTTACCTAAGACCATAGGAAAATACAGACATTTACATTACAATTAATTCATAACAGCAGCAAAATTACAGGTAAGATGAAGCAGCAATGAAAGTAATTTTATGGTTGGAGGTCAGCACACCATGAGGAACTGTATAAAGCGTTGCAGCATTAGGAAGGTTGAGAACCACTGACCTAGAGTAGAGAGATTACAGATGTGTTACCATCCATGCCTAACTAGGGTTTAAACTTCAAAAACAGAGCTGGAGAAGTATCTCAGTGGTATCAGGCTTATTTCACACGCATAATGTCCTGGATTTGACACCCCTCCCCCAGAACTTTAAAAAATAATAAAATCATAAAAGCTAAAACAGGGCTGGTGAGATGGCTCACTGGGTAAAGGCACTTGTCTGAGTTCAATCGCCACACCCCGTAGAGTGGAAGGAGAGGGGAGCTCCCAAGTTGTCCTCTGACCTCTCTCCACATGAGTGCAGCTGCATGTGTGTGTCCACACACATACACAACAAATAAAGGCAAA
The DNA here is from genome assembly GCF_004785775.1 of Grammomys surdaster. NCBI lineage: Eukaryota > Metazoa > Chordata > Mammalia > Rodentia > Muridae > Grammomys > Grammomys surdaster. The sequence goes on from NW_021620582.1 coordinate 2,431,673, forward strand.
AAATAAAAAATCCAAATGTGTCAAACCCCAGAATTCATGAGACTGAGGCAAAAGGATCACCCTGAGTTCAAGGACAGCCTGAGGAACAGAATTGCTAAGGTAAGATTCAGTCACACACACACTCACACATTGAGAGGGGGATGCTGAGAGGTACCTCAGAGGTTAGGAGTCTGGAAAAGTTGCTGCTTTTCCAGAGGACCTGAGTGTGCACTCAGATCCCAACTGCCAATAGCGTAAGATCCACAGGATTTGACACCGTCTCCTGGCCTATGTAGGCACCTACATACATGTGGCTTACACACATGACATACATACAAACCTGAAATATAAAATGTTCCAAATGGTGCTGGGTGGTAATGGCCATGGGGGTGCACATCCTTTAATCTCGGCACTCGGGAGGCAGAGGCAGGCAGCCTGGTCTACAGAGTTCCAGGACAGCCAGGGATTTGCGAAGAAATCCTGTCATGGGGAGGATGGGTGGGGAGAGATGTTCCAAAAGGCTAAGGAATAATCATAGAAACCATGGCTACCAAGTATACATCTATTACAGAATATACTTTGTGTAGCAAACTTATAAATAAAATAAGTATTACATTAGTTTCAGTTGTCAAAGTGACACCCGGGAAGAGGAAACTTGAATCGAGGAATGACTCTGCCAGATTAGTCTACAGCCATGTCTGTGGGGCATTTTCTTGATTGTTAGTTGGTATGAGGTCCTGGCCCAGCATAGGCAGTGCTAGCCTGGGCAAGGGCCCTGAACTACATAAGAAAGTTAGCTGAATAATCCAGAACTCAGCATGAGCCGGGCGGTGGTGGCGCACGCCTTTAATCCCAGCACTTGGGAGGCAGAGGCAGGTGGATTTCTGAGTTCGAGGCCAGCCTGGTCTACAGAGTGAGTTCCAGGAAAGCCAGGGCTACACAGAGAAACCCTGTCTCGAAAAACCAAAAAAAAAAAAAAACAAAAACAGAACTCAGCATGATTTCTGGCCAAGCTCCTTTCTTGTGTTCCTGCCTTGGCTTCCCCTGATGATGCACTGTAACCTGTTAGCCAAAAAATCCTTTTCCTTCCAAGGTTGTTTCTGGGTTTTCTCACAGCAATAGAGAAGCAAAGCAGAAAAATAGACTATGAGTGGAAACTGAGGGGTCTGCAGAGTTAGGTGCATGAGTTCTGTTGGCCCCTTCGGATCCTGCTCAGGGGCTGATCTCCAGATTAAGAGGAACTACACATATTCCCGGGATTACTTGTCGTTCCTTCCATGGGAGAAGTTTGCTGAGAATGGTAAAATATATCACCAATAAAAGAAGGTTTCGGATATCTAAAAGAAAGTGGGCAACTTTGTTTAGAAATGGTGGGTTGTCTTGGCATTGAGGATATAAAGGTGGGAATCATACAAGGCGACACTTTACAGGAGTGCTTTGGGGACAGGCCACCCACCAACCCTTCTAAACCTTAGTCATGAAAAGGAAGAGAGTTAACAGAGGCAGGTACTTGACAAAATAGGGTGAAGCAGAGAGGCACGGGGTATGTAGAAGGAGGCTGATGTGAATGGGAACCTGAGAGAAAAGGAAGCTGGGCAGACAAGGAACAGTCAAAGAGTTGCCGGTCCTGGCTGCCCATAGATTAACGCTGGCTGTGCCCACCCAGCGGAGAGAGCCGGTGACAGCAAATGATGCTGTACGGAGGCTTCCTTCCTCAGACCTCTAAGCCGCTTGCGGACTTTTGTAGCTCTTACTCCAGAAGAGGGAGAGTGACTGACCTAGACAGTAGAGTGGCCATTCCCCAGCTTCGCCATCCCTTGATTCAGTTCTGTCTTTCCAGTCAGCCTTTCGTTAGTCTGTCACACTCTTTAGCCACTGAGCACCCACCCTGAGCTGGACAGTGGGGTGGAGACTGGAAACAACACACAAGGCTTATAGTCTTGGACCCTGGAGCAAAAGTCCTCTGGCTCTCGGGGTCCCTGCCTCCTGCCGCTCTCAACTCCTTTATGCCCAGCCCCCTGCCTCCACACTGCCCTCTGAAACCTTCTCCTCCGTCCCTCTGACTGCTCTGTTCTGCCTGTGTGCCAAGCTGTCCCTATGCAGGGAGTATGCTCCCAGAGGGAAGTGACACAAAGAAAAAGGAGGGAGACAGAAGGAGGGAATCCCGCTTACATCACTGCTCATTAGCATATGTGACCTCATCAGGAGGCGGGACAATTTCCCCAGGTGTCTAGAGCGGGGATGGGGTGGGGGGAGTTGGATGGGGGGGAGTATTTAAAGGGAAAAGCTGACAGTGCTTCTGAGTGAGGAACCGGTGCTCTGAGCTGCCGGGCTGCACTCGCACATGCACGCCGATGCACACGGACCTTGACACCGACATGGACACGGACACAGAAACCGTAGCACTTTGTTCTTCCAGCAGCCGCCAGGCCTCCCCACTAGGGACACCCACACCAGGTGAGGGCTAAGGGGAGTAGGATGTGGCTGAATCTATGGGTGGGGGAGCTGAAGCTTTGGTGGAAAGGTCTGGGCAGGGTCCAACGAAGGGAAGAGCAAATGCGGCAAAAGAGACCCCTGCACTTTTAAGGTCCGGACAGCCAAGGGGGAGGGGGAAAGCTGCCCAGGTGCCCCTCCCCCAACGCTCCTAGGTCTTTGCCAGAGAAACTGGCATTTGGCCCCTAGGTTAACCTCGTTCCTGTTAGGCAGAGAGAGTCAGGAGGGAAGGGGAAAGAAAAGAAGCAGCCCACAAACCAAGGAAACCCCAGCGAGGGGGCTTCCCTGGGGACCTGTTGTAAGGGCTTCTTCTAGCTCCATCTTTGGCTGCCTGCCAAATATTGATCCTGTGCTATTTATAGCCTCGCTCCATCCCCTTTGTTGTGTCTGTTGTTGTTCCTCTAGTTACCCCAACCCTTGAATTGTCCTCCTCCTCACACACACACTCTCCACGGCTACCTCCCCACAAACACAACATTCTCTCCCACTCGCCAGGACAGGCAAGGATCCAGGAGGATTCTCTCTCACACACAAACACACGCCCATGCGATGCTCACCTACCTACAGGGACACAGGAAACAGTGCACTCCCCTTCTCTAGCCCTCCTCCCCCAGACCTAGGAATAAGGCCCCTGTGAAGTTTCTGATTCTGCCCACACCTGCCAGTCTGGGGACTGAAGTGCAATAAGAAATAGGAGGCAGGGCCCATTAGTGGAAAGATATAGCTTCCCAACCCACTAGGCCTAGTATAGGGGTGTGCCTATGACAGTGTGAGGTGTGAGTGGTGTGTAACCCTGTGCACAGGACCTCCCTCAGTGACACAAGTTTTGAACATGTTGTGGCTAGGATCAACATGGGAAACTATCATGTCAGCTCCTTGAAAGTTCATCGCTTTGAGTTTCAGGGGAATTTTAGTACATGAGGCTGGACTAATGATTCTCAGTTCTTTTGGGGTCATGGTCTTTAGCTGGGTATAGCAGCAGCCTGAATTAACTCCTCCTTGGATGTCTGGATATACTTCACCCACGGCTTCCTTTTCTCCCTTTCTAGAAGCAGACACTACACTTCTGAAACAGAAGCCAGAGAAATTGTTGGCAGAGTTGGACCGGAGTGGTCCACCTCCTGCTCCTGGGGTCCCCAGACGGAGAGGAAGTATGCCCGTGCCCTACAAACACCAGCTTCGGCGGGCCCAAGCTGTAGATGAGCTTGACTGGCCACCTCAGGCCTCCTCCTCTGGCTCCTCTGACTCGCTGGGCTCAGGGGAGGCAGCCCTTGCCCAAAAAGATGGCGTCTTTAAGGTCATGCTCGTGGGGGAGAGCGGCGTGGGCAAGAGCACTCTAGCGGGCACTTTCGGAGGTCTCCAGGGAGACAGTGCTCATGAGATGGAGAACTCAGGTATTTGGGGGCACCCTGGAGGGCTCTAGTCAGGTATGAAAGTGTTTGTGTGGTGAACAGTCCCTGGAGGACAGAATCTAAGAGAAACGTCTCCAATGCTTTCTATGAAGTATCAGGCCTGGAGGAGATCCCTAATGTTGGGAGGTGTTCCTGGATACCTGGTCTCACACGTGTTGGGGAACCGCCTCATGTTTTATTCCTTCTTTCCCAACAGAGGACACCTATGAGAGACGGATCATGGTGGACAAAGAAGAAGTGACTTTAATTGTCTATGACATCTGGGAACAGGTGAGGACTAAGATGTGCTGTGACTCTGCAGGGACTGGGGAAGAGCAGTCTGGCTGGAGCTGCTGGCATTACCCATCCTGGCTCCAACCATGGCTAGCAATGACTCTGCAGTACCGAATCTCACCTTGGCATGCCTATCCTGACTCACGGCTGTGAAACCCACCATTTCCCTAGGACCTTTTGGCTCAGACAAAAGTTAGAATCCGAATTTGACAAACCCTTCAGCTTCAAGCCAGGCTAAATACACAGAAACCGACCCATTTATAAATACTTTAGCCTGAAAGTCTGATGTGACAGGACCAGAGGTCTCTATGGTACCAGTGAAGGGAGGAGAGTGAAGGACTTCTGAATGCTTGGACATAATAGAACTATGTAGAAAGAAGAGGCTAAATCCTGTTACTCTTTATTTATATATATCTTTTAGTTCTTTATTTAGGGGAACAGGGCTTCACACTGTAGCCCACAGTGACTTGGAACTCACAACACTCCTCTTTTTTTTGCGGGGGGGGGGGTTGTTTCGAGACAGGGTTTCTCAGTGTAGCCCTGGCTGTCCTGGAACTCACTCTGTAGACCAGGCTGGCCTCGAACTCAGAAATCCACCTGCCTCTGCCTCCCAAGTGCTGGGATTAAAGGCGTGCGCCACCACCACTGCCCGGCACAACACTTCTCTTGCCTTAGCTTGCTGTGTGGGGGATTACAGGCTTACAACATGCTGGGGACAGAACTCAGGCCTTTGTACATACTAGTCAAGTGTTCTACCAATTGTGCTACATCCCCAGCCCCTCCATAGTCCTAACAGCCTTCTAAGTCTAAGAAAGTAGATGGTTAACCTACTATGAGATCCTATTTCTCCAGTTCTCCCACGCAGGATTCACATCACTAACTCCTCCATCCTCCACAAGACCCCTGAGCATTGAAATTCTGCCATTAACTAGCTCCTAGTCCTGAGCAAGTGGCCTCTCTCACACAGTCAGTTCCTGGTCCCTGGTCGGTTGAGATACAGGTTCTAGGCCGTCTCAATGCCTCTAGCCCTAGCATTTCATGGCTCTCTGCTCATCTGCAGGAAGACGCGGGAGGATGGCTACAGGACCACTGCCTTCAGACGGGGGATGCCTTTCTCATCGTCTTCTCAGTCACAGATCGACGAAGCTTCTCCAAAGTTCCAGAGACCCTTCTTCGGCTCCGGGCTGGGAGACCCCACCACGACCTACCTGTCATCCTTGTTGGAAATAAGAGTGACCTGGCCCGCTCCCGGGAAGTATCACTAGAGGGTGTGTATTCTGAACTTATTCTTACTTGAAATCTCCAGGAGGCCTTTTACCTCGACTGGTGCGTGAGTCACTGGTGGGTCAGGAAAGAACCCCACAACCCAGCTTCTGAGGTCCTTCACTAGCTTCACTGTTCCTCCTGGGCACCTTGTCCACCCTTTCGCATCTCTGCCCTAGGATCCCAGCCCAGTTCTGAGTTGGTATTCGGTGGTCCCTTCCCCATTTCCCGCCCCACCTGTGCGAGCCCACCCTAGTCACGGGCAAAGCTGCCCAGCAGGCGCCTGAGCTGCTGCTCCCTTCCTGCAGAGGGTCGCCATCTGGCCGGGACGCTGAGCTGCAAGCACATCGAGACGTCGGCCGCTCTCCACCACAACACTCGAGAGCTCTTCGAGGGCGCTGTGCGTCAGATCAGGCTGCGGCGGGGCCGGGGTCATGCCGGGGGCCAGCGACCCGAACCCAGCACCCCCGACGGCCCCGCGCCACCCACGCGCCGCGAGAGCCTCACCAAGAAAGCTAAGCGCTTCCTCGCCAACCTGGTGCCGCGCAACGCCAAGTTCTTCAAGCAACGCTCCAGGTCGTGTCACGACCTCTCTGTGCTCTGAGCCACGGTCGCCATGGTCACTGCAGTCGCCATGGTCACCGTGCCCTCCGCTCGCCCCCTCACCCCACTCCTGTCCGTCTAGGAAACCAAAAATACCCAGGATGCCCTGGTGTGAGCGGGAGGCGGGGCCGGGTAGCTGGTAGGTACACCACCACCACCTCTCCTGGTCTGAACAGCCGACCACTCACAGCGCCTCAAGACCTGCAAGTCAGGGAAGAAATCCGTGCTGCAAGGTATTTTTTTATTGTTATTATTAACTTGCAAGAAGCCACCTCTCCCGGAAAGAGACTCCAAAAGCTAGAACCGGAAAAGTGCTTTGTAGCCTCCTGGATGGAGTTGACCTCCTTGATACTCTGAACATGCCTTACCTTTAAGCAAGTTTTAAAGGTAAAAACCCAGAGATGACTCTTCCAGAGATAACTGAAAATGTTCTCTTATCCTCTGTCCTGGTCCACTTCGCCCTTAAGAAGTTCTTTTAAAAAAAGGGCTGGAAGTCATTCTTGAAATTGGACTCTGACTTACCATTCTAGTATGGCACGTTTCCTTTAAGGTTATTGAAGTGAAGATGTGGGCAGACTCTCTGCATTTAAGATGCCCTAAGATTGAGCTGAGTGCTGGCGACCCCTTTGGCCAGGGACTAGGAGGTACCAGCAAGGGCCACCCATTCTTTCCAATAAATTTTTTTTCTATTGCACTATGTTTATTTTGGCTTTCTGTTCTGGTGGTGCCCAGAGGAGACGTGAAGGAAAGCTTCTGTTACAGACAGGAGAACTTGGGAGAGCCTGGAAGCAAGGACTGGAAATCTTTAGGAAAGGTCTGGAGCTGGCTTGGTCCTGAAACAGGCCCCTAACAATAGTAAGACAACAGATCTGGAAAGAAACGGACCCAGAGGTGATCTGGCAGAGTCCCAGGCTCCGGGTCCAGGTCTCAACTCTCTATCCTCCTCATCCTGCAGGGACCAGGTGGAGAGTTCCAGGGTCACTCCACTTTGACTTGGGCTAGTTCAAGGTGGAGACTGTGTCCCCCAGGGATGCCCATTAGCTGGGGCATGTTAGGGTGGGCTCTTGCCTTCCCTGGCAGGGCCCCACAGCTCCAGCTGTCACCTGCAAAGCCTGTGTGAGAACTGAAGCTGTCATTGCCTCCCCTGGGGACACCCACGCCTGCTGCTGCCTGAGCCATGAGTTTGAACAAAGAGAGCAGAGGCAGCAGCTCTCCTCACCTCTAGACATTTAGTTCAGCTCCCTGAGTGCTGGAGAGCCAGGCCTTCAACCAACCACATGCAGCGTCCTACAACCTGGTAAAGAGAGGTGAGGTACTTCCTAAGTCCCTGTAGCTAGGGAGTAGGGCTGCCCAGCAGAGGATGGGGTGGGAATGCAAATAAGGGAGTTATCCTTAAGAATAGATTTAACTTTGTTAGTTGCTTAAAGACCTTATAAGGCATTGCTTTCTGCTTTACAGTGGAGGAAACCTTTGCTGTAGCTTGCCTGCAGTTACCCAGTAAACAGCAAGACAGAGATTCTATGCATCACATGCTTTGGTTCTAGCTTTAAACCTGCAATTCAGCACAGAAGAGAGAGAACCATAGCAGAGAAGATGTAGGGATACAGCGGACGGAGCCATGTGCGACGAAAGGCAGGGATGTCACTTGGCAGGAGTCAGTAAGAAGGCCTGTGACTCCTGTGCATACAGCAGTTCAGATTTAAACATGCAGGAAACCACACAGGGCCAGTAAGGGACCAGATGGTTGTGCATTTGGATGGAAACCTCAGGGACACTAAGAGGAGGGTAAGAGAGGAGCACAGGAAAGATTTGGAGCCCAACCACAAAGGACCTTAAATGTCAGCAAAGGAGTTTGTGCCCAACTGCAGGAAGTGAGTCACTGAAGGCCTCTGAATGTGTAACACGTTAGCAATGGTCCTCTGAGACTAGGAGGCTGGTAGAGCTGTCCCTGGACCCGGACAGCAGTGAGTGGTAAGAACCATGGAACTGTGTTTCAGGAGCTAGAAACAGTGACTCACATGGAGGTGATGCTGGGTCACCCTAAGAGGTGGCATTGGAAAGCACAGGAAGCATGGGCTGGAAGGTCAGAACTCATGGACTTGATCCAGCACTCAGGAGACTGAACAGAAGGCTCGTGAGTTCAAACCCAGCCTGAGCTACACGGAGCCAAGGGTTGTCTAGTAACTTAATCTCCTTGCCCCCATCTCTCAAGTGTTTCAATTACAGGTGTTGACCACCGTGCCTAGCTTCATGGGTACTGTGGACTGAACCTAAGGCTTCATGTATGCTAGGCATACCCAGACTTGGTTTTTTGTTTTGTTTTCAATTATGTTTTAAAATTGGAACAGGAGAAATGACTGAGTAGTTAAGAGCACTAGTTGTTCTTCCAGAGGACTTAGGTTTGATTCCTGGGACCCACATGGCAGCTCAAAACTGTAACCAGTTCCAGGGGATTTGACACTTTTGTCTGGTCTCTACGGGCACCAGGCATGTAAGTAGAACACAGATGTGCATGTAGGGAAAAACATCCATACACATAAAATAATAAGTTACTAAAATTTATTTCATTTACTTGTGTGTTGGGTATAAGCAAGCCATGGTGTGCATGTGGAGATAAGAGGACAGCTTGCAGGAGCTGGTTTTCTCCTTCCACCATAAGGGTCTTAGGGATTGTAGCATGTGCCTTTACCCACTGAGCTGTCTCACTCTAGTTTTGCTTTTGGAGACAAGGTCTCCCACTGTACCCCAGGCTGCCCTGTACTGTACTTCCGACAATCCTCTTGTCTCAGTCTCCTAGGACTACAGGTATAAACCACCACATCTGCTTTTTAATATTTTATTCTTATTTTCTGTGTATGGGTGTTTTGCCCAAATATATGTCAGTACATTGTGTGCATGCAATGCTGTGGAGTCCACAAGAGGGCATTGGATGCCCTGGAACTGGAGTCAGAGACCGTTGTAAGCTGCCATGTGGGTGCTAATGACTGGGTGCTCTGCAAGTGTAGCCAGTGCTTTTAACTAGTGAGCTATCTCACCACCCTCCCAGGTTTGGATTCCAACCATGGAAGTTACTGCTTGTTCAGAGACCAAATAAGAATAACACCAGTCATGAAATTACATGCCTGCAGTCTCCGAACTTGAAAGGTATCCCTGTCTCAACAACAACAAATAATAATAATTACGATTTAAAATAAACTGTTAGGTTGGGTATTGTAGTGCATATGTTTAATGCCAGCACTCAGGAAGCAGAGACAGGTGTATTTCTTTAAGTTCAAGTCTAGCCTGCTCTGTGTAGTAAGTTCCAGGTCAGCTAGGGCTACATAGTAAGATCCTGTCTCGGGACTGCAGAAATGACTCAGAGGTTAAGAGGCACAAAAGTGTCTATAACTCAAGTTCCAGGGGCTCTGAGACCCTCATGTAGACATATATGCAGGCAAACACCAGTGCACATGAATAAATAGATAATTTTAAAAAAATCCAGGTGGTGGTGGCACATGCCTTTAATTCCAGGACTCAGGAGGCAGAGGCAGGTAGATCTCTGAGCTCAGGGCTAGCCTGATCTACAGAGCTAGTTCTAGGACAGCCACAGCTACATAGAGACAAAGGAAACACTGTCTAAAAAATGTTTTTTAAATTATTAACTCATATAAAAATTAAATCAATGTTACAGAGAAAGGAGGACCAAGGCGAACCCTGGGCACAGATAGATGAGGAAGTCAGAGAAGCTGTTGCCACAGAGCTAGGACCAACCAAGCTCACAGGGTCAGCACAACAGTAGCTAGAAGTTAAGAAGGATAAGAATCTAGGGTACCATTCAAGCCTTGATGCCCCAAGCATGAACATCACATATTGAAGACGATGGCAGGACCTCCCCCAGGGAGAGAGCCACATTGTACAAACCTCCCTCCCTCCAACTCAGCCAGGCCCATCTGTGTTCCTTTAGCCGCCTACAGGAAAGAGCTCAGAACAGACAGAAGCTAAAGCCAGGCTCCCACCAGACTTGAGAGAGATAAGGTCTTCTTACCTCTGAGAGTCTGACCATCTACCCTCTGCCCAAGGGAAAGTAGAGTTGTTGGCCTGGGCTGAGGTGAGCTGTCAGCAACTAGTCTTAGGGCCTAAGTTACTTGTGGCTCAGTCAGATGCCCACAGAACTCTTAACCACTGTAGTTATGTCTTGAAGTCCATGCTCCCTCAACATCTCCTACCATTCCTGTAACTGTCTACAAGGCTTCCTCAATACCCAGACCTTGTATGCTTTCCCTGAAGGGCCAAAGAAAGAAGACAATTCTTGGTCAAGAATGGTATCTTTCCATTTCAGGCCTTTGCTACAGTTGTGACTTTGGGCTCTGTTATATCTAACCCCCTCTAGAGACTAGAATAGGGGCTCTCCTCTCTGAAAGGGTGCCAGCCTGGTGGGTAGAAGTCCTTTAGGAATTCTAGGAAGCCCACACATGTCTTCTTTGTTAATCTAGCAGTTTTGATCCACACCGATCTTAAGTATATTTTTCTGGGAATTTAATATTTCTACCACAAATATCTGAAGACATTTTGTTCCCTTCTACTAGTAAGCATATGCAGTATGCCAGGCACTGGGCTGGGAAGACAGAGCCATGCGTGACAGAGTCTCAGAACCTCAAGGAACTTCCAATTAAAGCTAGAAAGATGGGTGGGATGGTGACAGTACTGATACAGGTCAAAACCAGCAGCACCAGATCACGGGCTGTGGGCTGTACTTTAGGTATTATTCCAGGCTTAGGCACTGGACCTAAAGGGACCTGCAAGATGTGGGTCTGCATACTGAGTTCCAGGACAACGAGAGCTACATAGTAAGAGCCTGTCTCGAACACACACACACACACACACACACACACACGCACCCAGGCATGCACGCACACAAGAATACAGACATACACATACATACATACATACATACATACATACATACATACATACACCAGATAGATAGATAGATAGATAGATAGATAGATAGATAGATAGATAGTCAAAAGATGGGAAAACATTGGTTGTAAAACAACTTAAGAAAGTGCATGGCAGGCCGGGTGGTGGTGGCGCACGCCTTTAATCCCAGCACTTGGGAGGCAGAGGCAGGTGGATCTCTGAGTTTGAGGCCAGCCTGGTCTACAGAGTGAGTTCCAGGATAGCCAGGGCTACACAGAGAAACCCTGTCTCAAAAAACCAAAAAAAAAAAAAAAAAAAAAAAAGAAAGGGCATGGAGGAGTTCACTTCATCCCTGTGCAGAAGGCAATAACATTTAGGTAGATGGTGGTGCCAGGTTGTCTGGAACCCCAAAATGCAGACAGAGATATCCTCCTTCTCATTTCTTTCTTCCTGACTCACTGATGGATAGTCTCAAGGCCCTTTCCACCTATTTGATTTTTTTTCTTTTGAACATAAGGTCTGAAACATGCCAGGCAAGTACTCTACCACTAATCTGGGCCTCCCTTTTTGTTATTAAAAAAAATAGTTAGGTCGGGTGGTGGTGGCACACGCCTTTAATCCCAGCACTTGGGAGGCAGAGGCAGGAGGATTTCTGAGTTTGAGGCCAGCCTGGTCTACAGAGTGAGTGCCAGGACAGCCAGGGCTACACAGAGAAAACCTGTCTCAAAAAAACGAAAACAAAAAAAAAGTTAAATAATAAAGTTTATTTCTATAATACCAAGGTTTATTTTTAATCACATTGGTTTGTGTGTGTGTGTGTGTGTGTGTGTGTGCATGTATGCATACATGTATCCCACCAGTACATGTGGAAGTCAGAGGATACAGAGGATAACTTGTGAGAGTCTGTTCTCTGTTTTTACCATGTGGTTCCCTGGGATGGAACTCCAGTCATAGGCTTGGCAGCCAATGCCTTACCCACTGGGCCATTTTGCTACCCTCTATGTGTGGGCCTAACTAAATAGCCCAGGGTGGCTTTTCACTCACACTGAAGTCCAGGCAAATGTTGACTTTACAATCATTCTGTCTCATCCTACAATCACGGGGATTATGGGCCTGTACCATCGGGCCTGACTTCATGTATTGGAATCCAGATGTCAAGCATTCATAGCTTGCTGGCTTTGTAAAATTTATGTAAATATGAATTCAGTACTGCCTTGGTGTGCTTTTTGATTAGCACTCAAAGCCTTATACTGGACTTATTCAGAAATATTCAGAAACATTTTATATTGTTATAAGTATGAAATGGTAGTCATGAGAACTATATACACACAGGCAGCTGGGGGAGGTATAGGGAGAGGCAAGGCAAAGGCAGTGGGATTTGCTTGCCACCCTAACCTAACTGGTGAGCTTCAGGCCAGTGAGCAGCCCTGACTCAAAGGTCAAGATGGGGAGACCTGAGAAACAACACCTGAGGTTGACCTCTGACCTCCACATATGTGCACACACATGTGCACGCACACATGTACACACATACACTTGCGCATGTGTGTATACACAGAGAGAGAGAGAGAGAGAGAGAGAGAGAGCTGGGGATATAGCTCAGCTGGTAGAGCACTTATCTAGCATGCATAGGACTGAGCTCCACCCCAGCACTGGGAGGGTAAAAATAAATAAATAAATAATAAATAAATAAATAAAGTACAAGAGTGGAGATCTTTAAAAATCTGTCCAGTGATTCACGGTGGAAGTCCCGACCCCTTCTCTAGGAGCCAAGACACATAAAAGCATAGGACTCCTCTGGAGATACAAATGTGCTTCCCAGCACACACTCCTGGGGGACACATAGGCAACCCAGTAGTGGGGTTGGTGGCTTGAGGGAGTTGCAGGGAAAGGACTAGCAATTGAAGCTTCCGTTTTATTGTTTAAATCATAACTTGTATTTAGACAGAGGACCTGTGTTGGTTTAAAATACTTATTAAAAAGAAATTTGTCAGTGTGGGACCAGGCTCTGGGAAACCACAGGCAGCTGCTATATGATTGTGAGAGGTATAGAGTCTACTAAGAAAAGGATTGTAGCCAAGAGGTGGTGGCACACACCTTTGATCCCAGCACTCGGGAGGAAGAGGCAGGTGAGTTTGAGGCCAGCCTGGTCTATAGAGTAAGTTCCAAGACAGCCAGGGCTACATAGAGAAACTCTGTCTTAGGAAAAAAAAGGGGGGGGGGCTTTATCAGTAACTAGGCTTCTTTCTTCAAGACCAAGCAAAGCTCAGCCACTAGTTGCCTAGGTGGGGCACGCCTTCAATTTTCAAAGCCATCTTTATTGTGATTTGACTGTGCAGGCCTTCAGTCATAGGATGGTCAGGTTAGTGGGATTTGTTTTCCTACCTATGAGGCTGACTGTACACATATAGAACTTGAGGCTTTAACCAGGAACTCATTAATCTTGCATTTCCCGCCCACCCTTCTCCCCTTGTAGTTTTGAACACGTTTAGAAAATGAGAATGAGGCTAGGTGGGAAGTCCACTGAGTAAGCATCCAGAGGAGAGGCAACGACAGGGACAGACTCACAGATTCTAAACTCTTCATTCTTGGCATCTCATTTAACCCTCAGAATACACCGATAAAATAGGGGATACCACCATTTCCTTGTACAGATGGGGAGTTGGAGGTGAATGAAAGGCCTGAGCTTAGTCAGCTACTCGTGATAGCAGGAAGCTGAACCATGTAGTTCCCTGTGCCTGAGGAGCTCCCAAATGCTTAAGCAATGACTTATACTCAGCCTTTCTAGAACACTGGCAAACACTGGACAAGTGTCTGATTTCCAAGGTCATGGTTTCCCCTTTCTAAGCCCAGCACTGACTGGCTCCTTTCCAGACTTCAGGCAGACCCATCCATCTACCCATTGCTCTAAAAACAAACGTGGCTAATGGCTCTGCAGAACCTCAGCCAAGAACAGATCATCTGGAACAGTCTGCAGAGCACCCAACTTCAAAAGTGGTCTTAGATGCCAGGTGGTGGTGATACATGCCTTCAGTCCCAGCACTTGGGAGGCAGAGGCAGGTAGATCTCTGAGTTTGAGGCCAGCCTGGTCTACAGAGTGAGTGCCAGGACAGCCAGGGCTATACAGAGAAACCCTGTCTCGAAAAACCAAAAAAAAAAAAAAAAAGAAAAAAAAGAAAAACCAACAAACAAACAAACAAGTGGTCTTGGAGCTTGTAGCAGATCTTCCTTCACATCCACTTTCCCACATGATGTAAGTCTGCAGTCACCTTCACCTCACAGACTCACAGATTCCTCAGTCAGGAAAAGTCTCAAAAGCAAACCAGCTCTGGATACTCGGTACAAACGCTGCAAGTGAAGAGAAAGGAAGATTGGAGCTAGAAGATCCAGACACACAACTCAGACCAAAATTCCTTCTTGTACCCAGCTCATCCAGCAAGTGCCTTCACCTGGTTGCTATGGAAACATCAGTCTCTGATGGATGGCAAGCAGCACTTTAGAAGTTATCATAGGCTACCATGGTAACACCAAAAACCAGAGATGTATCCTTTCTCCTAGAGGAGAAAGGAATGGTTGAAGCTGCTGGGGGAAGCTAAGCTAGAAGAGAGTTTTTAGAAAGCCTGCCTCTGACTTTAAAGAAGGAATTAATTCAGTAAGCTTCTCCTGTGCGCATGGCAAAAGGCAGAATGAAAAAGATTTGTATGGCTTCACCAGACTAAAAGCATTGAAAAATAATTTGCAAAGAACTCTAAGTGCAGAATCAGCCATGTAATCCCAACACTCAGAGGCTGAGGCAGGACTCCTGCTGCGTGATGGAGGCCAGTCTGGGTTACAGTAAAATCCTACCTTAAAAATCCAAAAGCATCCAGTGAGGCGGCTCAGTGGGAGAAGTCATTTGCCACCACGCCTGACAGAGTTCGATGCCCAGTATTGACATACTGAAAAGAAAGAACTCTCATAAGTTGTATTCTGACTTCCACACATGTGCCTCCTCAACACACAACACCACACAACACACACACACCTCATTACACGCAAACACAAACCGTTGGCTACCAGCCTAGCTCCATGCTCAGTCAGAGATCATATCTCTCTAGAATAAGGTATAGGATGATAGAACAGGACACCCAATGTCATCTTCCAGTACACACACACACACACACACTCACAAAAGAAAAAAACACCAAAAAGGGCTCATGAGGGGAGCTGTAGGTGGTTAATAGTTGCTGGGGAAGGGACAATCTCCTTAGAGGTGTAGCCAATGGTAAGGTACTCATGTTTCTGTAAATAACTCTTCACCCACTCTCTTTTAAGTAACCCTCATTAAACTCATTGGTTCACAAACGAAAACAACAAAACCTACCACCAACAAAATACAGAATGAGACCCATGATTGGACAATACTAGGAAGGAGTATTAACTCCACCTAGGAAAATTATGTTCTCACAAGACTGGGTTTTTGACCAGCAGAAGGAAGAAGGCTCAGAGCTGGGTACAGTTTAGTGGGTATAGTGGCTTGAATAGGTTTGGTCTCCATAGACTCCATGACCATGACCACGACCATGAGCATGACTATGGAAACTCCTATAAAGGACAACATTTAATTGGGACTGGCTTACAGCTTCAGAGGTTCAGTCCATTATGATCATGGCGGGAAGCAGGGCAGTGTCCACACAGACATGGTGCTAGAGGAGGAACTGACATTTCTACATCTTGATCCAAAGGCAGCAGGAGGAGACTGTGTGCCACTGGGTGTAGCTTGAGCATAGGAGACCTCAAAGCCCACTCCCACAGTGGCATAGTTCCTCCAGTAAGTCCACACCTACTTCATCAAGGCTACACTTCCTCAAAGTGCCACCACTCTCCATGGGCCAAGCACTCAACACATGAGGGGCCACACCTATTCAAACCACCAAAATAGCAGATGTAGAATAAGGTGGCACTTTCCCAGGAACTCTAAGGCACCCATAGTGGTGTTGATAGGCAGGTGAGAGTTAATAGAGGATCTTGAAGACAGACAAATTATATTGGAATCAAATTTGCCAACAGATTGTGGGGCAAGTCTCTGTCTGTCTGTCTGTCTCTGTTGATAGATAGATAGATAGATAGATAGATAGATAGATAGATAGATAGATAGATAGAGTGATATATTTAGATAGAGTTATAGATATATGTCTTACTGGTGAAGTTTTTATTAAATCCACAGAATTTTTATTTATTTATTTATTTATTTATTTAATGTACATGAGTTCACTGTAGCTATTTTCAGACACACCATAAGGGGACATCAGATCCCATTACAGATGGTTGTGAGCCACCATGTGGTTGCTGGGAATTGAACTCAGGACCTCTGGAAGAGCAACCAGTGCTCTCAACCATTGAGCCATCTCTCCAGCCCCCAACAGAATTTTTTTAAGTTAATCTCCTCAAATCTGTTTCCTTGTTTACAATGTAGAAAAGACAATTTACCTTACCCAATTTTGTGAAGATTAAACGAATAGACACAGTGATTAGAATTATTCCTTTTAGCAGTGCAAGATGGTGCATATCTTTAATCCCAACACTTGGGAGGCAGAAGCAACTATACTATACCTCTGTAGTTTAAGGCTACCCTGGTCTACGCAGTGAGTGTACATAGGGCAACCTAGACTCAAAAGAAACAAAAAAACATAGCAAGCTGCAAGCCAGATGTGGCAGCAAACAACGGTAATCTCAGCATTTGGGAACTAGCACAGGTCAGTTGCCGCAGATTTAAGGCTAGCCTAAGCTACACAGTGAGTTCTATGCAAGCTAAGGCTACAGTGTGAGGCCCTGTTTACACACACACACACACACACACACACACACACACACACACAAAGTAGAAGCTTGACCTGGTGAACCATACCTGTAATCCCAGAACTCAAGAGGCTGGCTCAGTCATCAAGAGATGACTCAGCAGTTAGGACCACTTGCTGCTCTTGCAAAGGACCCAGGTTTGGTTCCTAACACCCACATGCTGTCTTACAATCACATTTAACTCCAGTTCCAGGGGATCAAATGCCCCCCTCTTCTGACCTGTTCAGGTGCCAGGCTCACACATGGTGCACAGACATACATACACATAAAATAAAAATTTTTAAAAAAATCTATGTGTAAGGCTGAAGCAGAACTAATTGCTATGAGTTTGAGGCTAGCCAAGCTACATAACAAAACAGTGTCTCAAACAAAAGAACATAGCTATTTAAAGATTTAACTTGTGTGTGCGTGTGTGAGCGTGTATGTGTGTGTGCGTGTATGTGTGTGTGCGTGTATGTGTGTGTGTGTGTATTCGTGTGTGTATGTGTGTGTTTGAATGCTATGTGTGTGGGTACCATAGGAGGCCAAAAAAGGGCATCAGATCCCTCGGAACTGGAGTTACAAACACTTGTGAGCTATGAAACATGGTGAGGTATCAAACTCAGGTGCCAGAAAGAACTGAAATTGTTCCTAACCACTCAGTCAACTCTCCAGCTCAGGAAAACAGCAAATCAAAGGAAGGTCTTGTCACTTAGAAAAGACACAAGTATACAGTATGAGACTTCTCTGCTTACTTAGTTTTGTGATCACTTTTCTTCACACCTAGGAAGAGAGAACCTCAACTGAAAAATTTCGTGGAGCACACTGGCCTTTAGTTACATGTCTGTGAAGCATTTTTCTCAGTTGCTAATTTATGTAGGAGCTCAGCCCAATGTAGGTGGTGTCTTCCCTAGGCAAGTGGGCCTGGGCTGTCTAAGAAAGGTTGCTGAGCAAACCTTGGGAAGCAATCCAGTAAGCCGTTCCTCTGTGGTTTCTGTTTCAAGTGCCCACCTTGAATCCCCTCGGTGGTGGGGGACATCACAGATGAAATAAAGCCTTTCCTCCCCAACTTGTTTTTGGATAATGTTTAATCAAAACAATAGGAAACCAACCTACAACAGAGACCAACTCAAGCAAGAAGTCTATTTAGAGCCAAGGGTTAGTTGGATAACGCTAGCTGTGCCGGGAAAGGATTTGGGTCATAGTCTCACCGAATCCCTCCCACCCGTGCTCAGGTGGGAGAACTGGAGGGAGGTTTCTTCTATCTTAGCCTGGACAGAGACTGTTCACTGCCTGCTTCTCTCTACTCTAACCGCCCCCTACGGAGGGATGAGTAACAGCACTGAGTCACACACAGTGACACCAGCTGTTACGTACTAGACACTGCCACCTTATATGGGGTAAAAGTACCACAAAAGTTGTCCTAAATGTTTCCTTACTCCTGTGTTGTCTTTCTCTCCAGTGAAGTAAGAACAGAGTAAGAGGCCGGGCAGTGGTGGCTAATGCTTTTAATCCCAGATTTGGGAGGCAGAGGCAGGCAGATCTCTGAGTTTAAGACCATCCTGGTCTACAGAGTGAGTTCTAGGACAGCCAGGGCTTCACAGACAAAACCTTGTGTTGAAAAATAAAAACAAACAAACAAACAGAATAGAGTAAGAAAAGGCTGAGGTAAAAGACCCAATGTTCAGAAAGGCTAGTTAGTTGGGGATGGGACTATTGAGGAAATCAAACAGAAATAGGGGCCCATCTGAGAAGGGAAGGGAAACATTCTCTGTGAGTATAAAATTTCGAAAGATTCTAAGCCAATGGTGAGGTCGGGTTCACAGCCTCAGGATGACTAAAGAAAAATAGTCCCCCACACCACTCAGATACATTAGCAGCCAAATCAATAACTATAGGGGACTGGGTCATAGCCAGCGGCTCCTGCCTAAAAATAGAGTATCATTCTTTTGTTCCCTTCCCATAGGCCCAAAGAGTAAAGTAAGATAGGACCAAGGGGTGGAAGGGCTGGGGCAGGTAAAATTCTGGCCAAGAGTCAGGAACTAGCCAAGTCCAGTGGCCACCTATGTCACCAGCCAGCCTCCAGTACTTGATTCGGTGTAGAAAGTAAATCCAGAGGCTAACATCCCACAAAACCATCACCCCCACCTAGAAGCCTGAGAGCTGACAAATTAAAACCTAAGGGCAATTATCCATATTTTTAGCATGATAAAGTCTTAGCATTCTGTTGCCATAGAGATCAGTAAAGAATGGAGGATCTCCACAGAGCCCTGCTCCTGAATTCAGGTCCTCTCCTTTAGGTTGGCTTCTAGGCCTGGAGCCACATCTGGCATAGCATAACCCCTGCTGTGCCAAGCATGCAGAAAACAGTGCCCCTCAACAGATCTACTCTTGGAATACTTGATTCTCTGGAATTTACTGGTCTGAAATCTGTTAACTCAAGCAGAGCTATATAAAGTAAGGGTAAAGGGAGCTGGTTAGTAAACAGTTGTAGGGGGCTGGAAAGATAACTAAGAGATTAAGGGCACTTACTGCTCTCCCAGAGGACACACACACACACACACGCACACACACCTTTTTTAAAAGAGAAAAAGTTGTAGACATCAAGTGTGAAGAGCCCTGATGTTCAATGCCCATGCCTTTTGAACTGGGATATTGAACTGGGATTCCCACAATCCCATAGGTCAAAAGCTGGGCCTAAAGGCCGACTGAGTCTCCTCTGGATCACAGAACATCAGATGGCAGTGCTGTCACAGCGCCATCTGGTGGAAAGAAGAGGTTTGTCCTTAGGCACTGAGGAAGACAAAGTGGCCAGAAGGTTCAGAGACAGCTAAGACAATGGAGGGAGCCAGGTGGTTGAGAATGTAACCCAGATACCTATGGGAATTCCCACGAGGGTGTGAGACATTTTCCCACTTTTCCTCCTGAACACAACAAAGAGGATGAAACGACATTACCAAACTTTGAGAGCCCTAAACCATCAAGGTTTTGGCTCAGAAGTTAACATCAGATAGATGTCCCAACTGAGGCCACACACAGGTGAACAACCATCTCAACAGGAGCTTGCCTTTTGTAGAAGCGTATGTATGTATGTATGTATGTATGTATGTATGTATGTATGTATGCACATATCCAGTATAAAATCCAGTGAGATGAGCTCACAGAGAAGAGAGGAGCAGTTTTAACTATGAGGATTGAGACCATAGGAGATGCACACAGCAAGTAATGGAGAGCGGCCCCAACTCGAGGTCAGAGAGCTGGTGAAGAAGGGCAAGTACTCACAGGAAGGGTGATGGGATCCCACCTTCCACCAACTCTGGAAAGTCCCTAAGGCATCCCAACTGCTTGACAGAAAAGACAGCTCTCACACATCCCAGCAAGAAGCTGAGCCTACATCAGGTTTTTCAATACACAAGTTCATGGTGTCTCTCCTGCAGAGAAGGTCTGAATGCACCCCCCATGTTCCCATGTCCTTTCCACTCGGATGTCCTACAGGTTCCTCTTGGGGACTTATAGGATAAAGATTAATTTCTTTAGCGCTGCTCACAGCCTTGCCAATGGGGGAAGAATGGAGCACTCACGAGAGGGTTGGGGAAGGGCAATGACAACTTTGAAGATACATGTAGAGGGACAAACATGTCCAGTGTAGGTATAGATCTCATGCACCTCATACGGACGCTTTGCCAGAGTCCATTCCCAGAGGGCAAGGCAAAAGCTCTTCTTGGTGTCTAAAAGTGGTCCTATGGGACTGGGAGAGATGGCTCAGCAAATAAGACCACAGACTTCTCCTCCAGAGGACATGGGTTCAATTTTCAGCACCACATGGCAGCTTACAACTATCTGTAACTCCAGTCCCCAGAGAGCCAAGGCCCCTTTATAGCCTCTGTGGGTTCTGTGCACATGTGGCATACAGACATATATGTAGGCAAAATACCTATATACATAAAATTAAAATAAACCTAAACACTAAATACATAAAAGTGGCCCCGTTTTTCAGAGTCACCGTCCTTGCACAAGAATGGAAGGAAAGGCAGCAGAAAACAATAAGGAAAGGCCTTGGAGAAACCCAATGGGTCCTTAGAAGGTAGCGTGCTGTGCCCATTTTACCTGTGTTACGGAAAACAGCTAGAAGGGAAATGGAGGGAGAGAGAGAGAGAGACAGAGAGAGACAGAGAGAGAGAGAGGCAGAGAGAGAGAGAGAGAGAGAGAGAGAGAGAGAGAGAGAGAGAGAGAGAGAGAGAGAGAATGAGGACATATGTATGCCACGGCTCATATGTAGAGGTCAGAGAACAACCCTTGGGAGTTAGCTGCACTGTGAGACAGGAATCAGATCATCAATCAGGCTTGTGTGCCAAGTGCTTTTATTGGCTGTGCTATCCTGCTGGCCCTTTTAAAAAGATTGCTTTATGTTATTGTTCACAAATGTGGTGTGTATGAGTGCACATGCATGTATGCATGTGTACATGCATGCACAGTGCTCAGGAAGAGGTCAAAGGTTATCTCTTTTCACCATGAATTCCAGGGACTGAACTCAGGCTGTCAGACTTGTTAGGGCAAGCATTTTTATCCACTGAGTCATCTCATTGGTCCAGACAATGACTCTGTCCAACCTGAGATAATAGCCGGACCATAGAAACTGCTTAACACTGCCTGCCCCCATCCCCTGCATATTCTTAGCACTTCTGCTAGAGCCTTGGGAATGGTTAAAGATCCCAGGTTCCTAGCCTTACCAGCACACTTGACACTTGGTTAAAGCTCTACTTTTAATGGCTAGAAGGGAAGCTGAGGGGGGGGGGGAGAGAGAGAGAGAGAGAGAGAGAGAGAGAGAGAGAGAGAGAGAGAGAGTGTGTGTTTTGGTCTCCACGACTTTCATGTCTGGAGTGTAAAGAGGCTGGAGAGTGGGAACACTGGAAAGGAGTTACCCAATCAGCAAGGTTCAGAGTTGACTCAGAGCTAGAAAAAAAACAGCACACAGCATCCTTTCTAGAAGCCAGTTAGAACCATTTGGGTAAGCTGAGCAAAGTGGCACACACCTTTAATCCCAGTACTCAGGAGGCAGAGACAGGAGCATCTCTATGAGTTGGAGGTCATCCTAGTCTACATAGAGAGTTTCAGGACAGCCAAAGCTACATAGAGACCTATGTCTCAAAATAAAACAAAACAACCCTGGGCTCAAGGCCCCCAAGGGAAATGCTCCACGTAGGCACAAGGCAGCGGCTGGTTTTTTTGTTTTGTTTTGTTTTGGTTTGGTTTGGTTTTTCGAGACAGGGTTTCTCTGTGTAGCCCTGGGTGTCCTGGAACTCACTCTGTAGACCAGGCTGGCCTCGAACTCAGAAATCCGCCTGCCTCTGCCTCCCAAGTGCTGGGATTAAAGGCGTGCGCCACCACTGCCCGCGACTGGGGTTTTAAGTTCCAGTTCTTCATCTACAATTCTCCTCCACATTCTTCACCCGGCAGGGACATTCTTCCTTCTGCCAGTTTGGCCACAAGCTACAAATGTCCACGTGCTGACACCAGATCTGGTCTCTATGGGGAAAAGTGATGTCTGTGGCATCACCCAGACACTCAGTCATACAGCCAACCCTCATAGCTCTTAACGATTGAGTTCAGACAGACCTCCTCACACACAAACACGCACACCAGAGTGGTTCTGCTCTTTAGTCTCTCTTGCAGCAGCCTGGTGTGTCCTGGGACTCCTGCTTGTGTGTCAAGGTTGTTGACCTAAGAGGCAACAGCAGAAGCTTTTCCACATCTGGGTCACACAGAGACTTAGAGACGGCTACTGGCCACTATGGAACCCTTAACCCAACAGATGGCCCTGTTTGCTCTGGCACTGCCTGTTGTAAGGCAGCATGTGGCACTGACAATTCCCAGGGAGAAGGTATGTGTGACTTCCCTTTACCGGATTCGTCTGAGGTAAACAAGTCTTATGATAGCACATAGTGTACCTTGTCTTCCAACCCTTAACCTTGTAAACAACTGTAGGGATATATGTTCTCCAGAGTAAACTTAAAAAATAGATTTAGTGACTGACAACCAGTGCTAAGTGTAGAGTTACATGGGGCTGGAAGACTCAGCTAACAGACACGGAAACAATTCTGTTACGGTGTTGGGGAAGGATGAGATGCATCCAGCACTAGTCTCCCTCCATTGTCTCCCTATCATGCTTTTCAAATGTGTCTGTCTGAGCATGTGCCAGCTGCATGTGGTACCCACAGAGAACAGAAAAGGCATTGAATTCCTAGAACCAGAGTTACAGGTAGTTGTGAGCCACCTAACATGGGTACTGGGAACTGAACTCAGGTCTTCTGAAGAAACTCAAGCTCTCTTAACCACTGAACTCTTGAGCCCCAAAATACACCAATTCTATAAAACTAGAACAGGGTATGGTGGTGGCCACCTTTAATCCCAGCACTTAGGAGGCAGACATGGGCAGATATCTGTGAGTTCAAGACCAGCCTGGTCTATATACTGTGCAGGCCAGCCAAGACTACTTAGTTAGCTCTTGTCTCAAAAATGGAGGAAGGACTGGAGAGATGACTTGGAGGTTAAGAGCACCCACCTCCCTGTTCTAGCTGTGTCTCCAGGGGCCTCAGTTGCCTCTCCCTTTTTTTCAGTCACGCTCACCCCTTTGCTTCCTCCTCAGTGGAGCTCCCACGGGCCCCTTGTCGCTAGTGCTGCTGGGAGTCTCTGTGGACCGCCCTTCATAAGCTCTGGCCTTTTCTGATCATCTGAAGAAGAATGTCAAGGATGTTTCACAAAGTGCAAGGTACTAACCCACGTATCACTGAGCAGAGAACAATGGTGGGCAAGGAAGCAATTTGTGCTCTTTACTATCTAGCCAGTTTTTGAGGAGCTGGATCTCCCAACTAAGTGACTCACAGAAGCAAGAAATCAGCCCCAGAGGAAGAGATCAGCACAGGAGCTCCTGATGTTAGCCATCAGCTGCAGATATCTATTCCATTGACCTTCCTCCCCAGGAGAGGGAAAACTGGCATTAGGTCTGAGGTAAAGTGACTTTCTTTTGTTACCAGGTTACTGACGATACACAGATTACGACCACTACACTATGTGTCCACCTCCCGTTCCCCTCCCATTCTAAAAGCATGGCCCTTCAGTGTATAGGTGCCTGGCAGAATTTACTGAAATGTTGTCTTTTATGAATAGTCACTGGGCTTTTTCAGCTTTCGGCTCGGAGGAGGCAACGGTGCTACTTTCTTCGGTCGTCCCGAATCCGGGTTCATCCAACACCAGCCGCCTCCACCATGCCGCCCAAGTTCGACTCCAACAAGATCAAAGTCGTGTACTTGAGGTGCACCGGAGGTGAGGTCGGCGCCACATCCGCCTTGGCTCCTAAGATCAGTCCTCTGGGTCTGTCTCCAAAAAAAGTTGGTGATGACATTGCCAAGGCTACCGGTGACTGGAAAGGTCTGAGGATTACAGTGAAACTGACCAACCAGAACAGACAAGCCCAGACTGAGGTGGTAGCCTCTGCCTCTGCCCTGATCATCAAAGCCCTCAAGGAGCCTCCAAGAGACAGGAAGAAGCAGAAGAACATTAAACACAGTGGAAACATCACTTTTGATGAGATTGTCAGTATTGCCCGGCAGATGAGACACTGCTCTTTGGCCAGAGAACTTTCCGGGACTATCAAGGAGATCCTGGGTACTGCACAGTCTGTGGGCTGCAATGTGGATGGCCGCCACCCTCATGACATCATAGATGACATCAACAGTGGTGCAGTGGAGTGCCCAGCTAGTTAAGAAGCAACAAGAAAATATTTCAATAAAAGACCATCTGATAAAAAAAAATGAATAGTCACTGGACATAACACATAAGCAGGGAAAAGAAGATTCACAAAACATTCCAACTGCTCTAAAGCCTGATTCTAAGAGGGAGCTGGGAAACGTTATCTTCTCTTTTTGTGTATGTGTGCTTTCCTTGTTTGTTTAAGATTTTCATTTTATGTGCATGGGCGTTTGCTTGCATGCATGTCTATGTACCACTTTATGCAGTGCCAAGGAAATCTGTAACTTTAGTTTTTTCAAATCCTATTTTTAGTGATGGTTCTTAAACGCTTTTAACCTTCCTTGTAGCCCACTACCCACCAGAGGTAGTAGAAAAGAAAGAATATGGGGGAAGTGTTTAGAAAGGTTCTTTGGAGCAACTCCCATCTGTGTTGTCTGGAAATTGGCAGTTCAGTTCACAGGTTAGCAGGCAGCGGCAGCTCAATCCACTTACAAACACGTCACAGATACACCAGCAGTCCAGTTCAGCAGAGTCGGGTTAGCAACAGCGGTGACATTACCTGTCCTTTCATATGCTTGCTTTAGCAGAACATCCTCTCTCCTGTGTCTGCTTCAGTGAAAGGTTCCTTCATGAGTCTGCCTGAACCTTTCACACCTTTGTCCACTTCAGGGAAACACTCCTTCACGTGTGTGCCCCAGCAAGTCACCATCCAACTGACTTTCCAAAGAAGTCTTTTAAGTTTCCACTTCATATCCCCCTTTCTGTTTAAGAATTGTCCTTTTCTCTAAAATTAACAATTTTCAATAAGTGGCTTATGTACAATATAGTCAAACAATAGTCTAACAAAACACCTTAAATTTCTATCAATATACAATGAACAAAGAACCTTTAATTTCTATTAATATACAATAATTAAAGAAAAAAACTTAAATTTCTATCACTATACAACAATTAAACAAAAGCCTTAAACATGTTAGTATAGAATAATTAAACAAAAAACCTTACATTTCTATCATATAGAATACAAAAATTAAAGAAAAATCTTACATTTCTATTAATAAATTTTTGTCACTAAACAACAGTTAAGCAAAACAACCTAAAACTCTAAATAATAACAACCACAACACATCAAGTGACCAAAACTACTCACTCCAACTTAAGGGGCTGGGACAATGGTCTTGTTATATATTTTTGTTTTCTGATGAATTGGGGTAAAGAATTCCTGTTTTGGGGCCCCACAGAAAAAAAATGGTTAGTCTGAGAAAAGCTAGCTGTAGCATTTATTGCCCAGTCTCTGGGTCTATCCAGTCTCGGTGTTGTCTGTTTGGGCCCTAAAGGAAAAAAAATTAGTCCAAGAAAAGCTAGTTGTAGAATTCATTGCCTAGTCTCTCTATTTATCCAGTCTGTGTATTGTCTGTCCAGTATATGTATTGTCTTTGTGATCAACCACTTGGGCTAGCCCTTTTGAAGTTGATTTGCAAGCTTTTTTTTTTTTTTTAAGAAATTAGTAATTGAGCCGGGCGGTGGTGGCGCACGCCTTTAATCCCAGCACTTGGGAGGCAGAGGCAGGTGGATTTCTGAGTTTGAGAGTTCGAGGCCAGCCTGGTCTACAGAGTGAGTTCCAGGACAGCCAGGGCTATACAGAGAAACCCTGTCTCGAAAAAAACAAAAAAAAAAAAAAAAAAAAAAAAAAGAAATTAGTAATTGAAACAGTCTGTAAATTATTTGTGTTATTTATTTTGTAAAGACATCCTTGTCTCAAGTGATAAGAGGTTTTCTTTGGTCAAATATTATTTTTATAAGTTTTATTGGTCAATCAGTCTTTATGTTTTGTTGTTTATCCATATTTTTTCATTCCCTGTAGATATATAATCATAACCACATCCCCATCTTAAAACTATTTTGCAGGTTTCTATTCTAATGTCAACAAAGGAAATCAGAAGGGTGAAGTGGATGAGAATGTAAGGATTCTTTGGAAAGTCAGTTGGATGGTGTTCTGCTGGGACAAACACATGAAGGGGTGTTTAAAGTGGACACAAGTGTGAAAGGCTAAGACAGACTCATGAAGGAACCTTTCACTGAAGCAGACATAGGAGAGAGGATGTTCTGCTAAAGCAAGCACATGAAAGGACATGTGATGAAAGTGTCTTTGCTAACCACACACATGTATTGGTCCACCTTACATTGCATAGTTGAGCTGCATTTGTTGGGACTCAATAGAGAGAAGTGCACCAAAAAACTTCTGGTAGTGTTCTGCAGTTTGTTGTTGCTTCTGAGGACTCAGGCTGATTGAATGCATGTGCCGAGGCCAGGCACGTGGAGGGACACACAATGCGTGGAGGGTATAAATAGGAGTCCACGGAGTGACATAGACAGAGCCTGGCTTGCTGGTACAGCTAGCTGTGCAGCTTGTGGGTCTCTCATCTTCACTCATCTTCACTTCCCTGAATGAGGCACAGTGAGAACGTCTCTTAGTGTTCCTGTTGTCCCTCCTGCTGACTTGAGCCAAGGCTGAGGCCTGGCTGTCTCTGCTAGGTCCTGTCACCACTGTTGTTAACTGGACTCTACCGACCTGGACTGCTGGTGTATCTGTGAAGTGTTTGTGAGTGGATCAAGCTTCTGCTGCCTACTAATCTGTGAACTGAACTGCTGATTTCCAGACAACACAGATGGGAGTTGCCCCAAAGAACCATTTCTAAACAGGTCCACTTCCCCTGTATCCTTTCTTTTCCACTACCTCTGGTGGGTGATGGGTTATAAGAAAGGTTAAAGCGCTGGGCGGTGGTGGTGCACGCCTATAATCCCAGCACTTGGGAGGTAGAGGCAGGCGGATTTCTGAGTTCGAGGCCAGCCTGGTCTACAGAGTGAGTTCCAGGACAGCCAGGGCTACACAGAAAAACCGTGTCTCAAAAAATAAAAAAAATAAAAAGAAAAAGAAAAAAGAAAGGTTAAAGCATTTAAGAACCATCATTAAAAATAGGATTTGAGGGTTGGTGAGATAGTTCTGAGCACTGACAGCTCTTCCAGAGGTCCTGAATTCAATTCCCAGCAACCACATGGTGGCTCACAACCATTTGTAATGGAGTCTGATGCCCTCTTCTGATATGTTTGAAGATGGCTACAGTGAACTCACATACATAAAATAAATCTTTTTAAAAAATAGGATTTGAAAAAATTAAAGTTCCAGAAGGGGGCGTTGGATCCTATAGAACAAGTTATGGACAATCGTGAGCAGCAGCCAATGCTTTTAACAGCTGAGCCATCTCTCCATCCAAGGCACAGGTTTTCCATAAAGGAAAAAAAATACAAGACTAAAGATTAGAATATAGAGCAACCAGGGTGATGTGAATCTGCACTGAGCCCTTCCTCACGTACCATCAACCGTCAGAGGCTCATTGCAATGTTCTGTCTAATAAGACCAGAGTCTAAATAACCCAGAAGTATTGTGGTTAAGGCAGGCTTAACCAATCCTACTGCAAGTCTTTCTATCTGACAGACAGGTGAGATTGGTCAGCTCACCTCAGCTTTTCTATCAGCCACCATCTTCCCTCCAACTGTCTGTCACAGATCTGTCAAGTTAAGAAAAATGAAAGGGGGGCTGGAGAGATGGCACAATGGTTAAGAGCATTGACTGCTCATCCAGAGGTCCTGAATTCAATTCCCAGCAACCACATGGTAGCTCACAACCATCTGTAATGGGATCTGATGCCCTCTTCCAGTGTACTCACATACTTAAAATAAATAAATAAATAAATCTTAAAGAAATATTTGAAAATTGTTAGTCTAGAATTATCAATACATGAAACATAGTTGAATCTCAAATTATGTATACTGAGCTTTAAAAAAAAATTACCAAAATAAGGGTATATGGTTATCTTAGTCACTGTTCTATTGCTGTGAAGACACCAGGACCACAACTCTTATAAAGGAAAGCATTTAGTTGGAACTTGCTTACAGTTTCAGGGGGTTAGTCCAGTGTCATCATGGTGGGGTGTGTGGCACAGGCAGACAGGTATGGCGCTGGAGTAGTAGCTGAGAGCTCATAGCTGATCCCCAAGATTCAGGCTTAGAGCAAGAAATTGGGCCTGTCCTGGGCTTCTGAAACCTCAAGCCCCCTCCCCTCAAATGACCACCTCCTTCAACAGGGCTCCACCTTCTTTTTTTTTTTTTTTTTTTCGGTTTTTTCGAGACAGGGTTTCTCTGTGTAGTCCTGGCTGTCCTGGAACTCACTCTGTAGACCAGGCTGGCCTCGAACTCAGAAATCCGCCTGCCTCTGCCTCCCAAGTGCTGGGATTAAAGGCGTGCGCCACCACCGCCCGGCAAGGGCTCCACCTTCTAATCCTCAAACAGTTCCATTCCCTGAGACGAAGCATGGCCACCATTCCCATTCAAACCACCACACACTAAATGATCCATCAATACAAAACTCTAGAAGATAGTCACAGAAAACAGATGGGTGACTGCCAACATGGCAAGTGGAGAAAAGCTGGAAGAAAAGGGCTTTAAAAGGCCATAAGAAAACCCTCTAAAGAAATGCTTTCATGGGTGTTTATATATATATTAAAATCTATCAAATTGTAGACTTTGACCAGCCTTGGTGGAGCACACCAGCAGGTGGATTTCTATGAATCTGAAATAAGCAAGTTTTGGGCTAGCCAGTGCTACATAGTGAGACCCTGTCTTTAAATAAATAAGTAAATAAATAAATAAATAGAATTAAAAATAGATAATAGACTTTAATGTAGACAGTTCAATGTCATTACATATAGCTCAATGACACTGGGGTTTGGGGGGTGACCAGGTTTGGTGGGCATGCCTATAATCCAGGCACTAAGGAGGCTGAAGCAGGGGGATAGAAAGTTTGAGACCAGTCCGAGCTACATAGTAAGGCCTATACTCCAAAAATAAGGCTGGTCTTGGTGGTGTGAGCATGTGATCCCAACACTTGAGAGGTAAGGCAGGGGGACTAGGAGTTCAAAGTCACCTTCAGCTGAATAAAGAATCTGACACTAGCCTGGACTACAATGAGATCCTATCTCAAAAAAAAAAAAAGTAAACAGGATTGATAAGCTGGTCCATCCAGTGACTGTGCTTGACAATTCAGCCTGACAACCTGAGTTTGATCACTGGGACCCACAGAGGAAAGAAAGCTGTCCTCCTCTGTCTGCAGGTGCATGCATTGTGGCAGATGTGTCCATATCCATGTACACACACGGGATGTGTGTGTGTGTGTGAGGGAGGGAGAGGGAGATAGAGAAGGACAGAGAAAGGGGGAGAGAGAGAAAGAGAGAGAGAGAGAGAGAGAGAGAGAGAGAGAGAGAGAGAGAGAGAGTATTCTGGTTCCTTTAAAAAAAAAAAAAACACAGGAATAGGAATGTGCTTTCATTTTAGTCCAGGTGTGAGGACATGGGGCAGCTTGAGACTGATCTGCCTCGTGCTCTAGCAGAAATGTGGTTTGGGCAGCTGCAGATAGTTTCTATGATTGTGTGACATTTGGAATTCTGGGGACTTTTAAGAGTGTATATATATGCTAGGGCTCAGAGAGGTAGGGTGGTTTGTTGGTTGGTTGTTGGATGTTTGCTGGGTGATAGCTGGTTGCTGTTAGTCGTGGTTTGTTAAGTTGTTGTGTATAAAGAAGAAGCAAGAAGAAATTAGATATCCTGAGGGAGGTGAAGATCAAACTTGCTCCCAAGGAACTCGATGCCCCAATCAGCAGGAAATAGTCTAATGACAACGTCACCCCCTTTCCTTTCTATCCTTTTTTCTCTCCTATCTAGTGTTAAAGGATTGAAAAGGTGGAAGAAAGAAGAACCCACAAAGTAGCTAAAGACCAGCTACACACACACACACACACACACACACACACACACACACACACACACACTAAAAATAAAGGAGGCCCAAAGTGATGTGTCTTCAGGCTAAGGTAGAAGGCTCTCGAGTCAGCTGATTTGGCCTGCAGCAGCTTGTCCTTCTAGAGGTCATTTCCTTCACTTGTGGGAAGAAAACATACTTTCTGTGTCATAGTGTGATGGTTTGTATATGCTCGGCCCAGGGAGTGGCATTATTAGAAGGTATGGCCTTGTTGGAGTAACTGTGTGTCACTGTGGGTATGGGCTTTAAGACCTTCATCCTAGCTGGGCAGTGGTGGTATACGCCTTTAATCCCAGCACTTGGGAGGCAGAGGCAGGTGGATTTCTGAGTTCGAGGCTAGCCTGGTCTACATAGTGAGTTCCAGGACAGCCTGGGCTATACAGAGAAACCCTGTCTCGAAAAACTAACAAAAAACAAAACAAAACAAAAAACAAAAACAAAACATTGATTGGTTGTGTATGTGTGTACAGATGTGCCTGCATGTGGGTTGAAGGGGCCTACTCATCCCATTTTGTCTCCACTCAGAAACGAGCCCATACACCTCTGTTCCAGCAGCAGACCCAAAATTCCAGGAACAAGACAATAAAATCCCCCACTCAAGGAACAGCCTGAAGATAACCACATGAATGGGAGATACCTTATCTCAGGATTGGCCATCTGTGCTGAGCAGCCCATCCTGTGGTTAATCATTCATGACACAGGAATGCCCATCTGGGGCATCCCAGCACCCATCAATGAAGTTTTAGATTACCTAACTTTTAATGATATAATAAAATGTTAAGTTACTTTGCTTCTGTAGCAGATCTGCCTGTCTGAGTTATTCTGAGGCTAGAAGCTGCAGTTCTGGGTTTGGGTTTAGCACCTCATAGTATAACGGTAGTGGAGGGGTGGGGAGAGAGGGCTGGGATTAGGTAAAGTAGCTTTTGTTCTACCTCTGTAGTAACTGGGCTGATCTAAGTTGAAGAAGAAAAAGGGGAGGGAGACCTGTCTCTGCTCTCTGTTCTCAGCACTTGTACCTCTTTCAGAGTCCATGATCACATGGAAAAATTTTCACTACAAGTTTGTACATAAATTTAGGTCATAAATTGAAATTGAGGTTTACTCGAGAGAATGTTTACACGCATATCCTCTAAAAGTAATTATCTAGGTAAACATTCATCATTTGTTACTAGCTCTACAGGTTCAGGTAGAGTTAAAGACCATAACTAAGTTATCCTTGAAGTTTTGTATAGATAAATCGAGTCAATATTTTATCTTCTGTCCTTGCACCTATAGTAAATTCTTAGTTCCCTTTCCATGAGCTTTGGTTAATGGCTTTAAATGTGCTCTAGGTTTTAGATGCCTGTTTGCTCTCTCAGAAGCAGTTAACTCATGACACTTGAAGACTGGCAAAGTTCTCATCGCAGTTTGACATCAGAAAAGATTTAATAGCAGTCCTATTATAAAAGAGGCTCAAATGTCTTTGTCTGTTTCACCATTTTCAAGTGGTGGTAACCCCTGCACACTGGTTGTTTCTGCAGAATAAATGCTCTTTGTTTTTGCATACAATTTGAGTCTGGGGTCTTCCTTCAGCGATCCTCAAACTCTAACAGTATCTGTGTACCACATGTGTGTTGTGCTCTCCAAGTGGTGCTGGGAATCAAATCCAGTTCCTCTGGAATAACAGCCAGTCCTCTCCCACCCCCACCCCCAAGACAGGGTCTCTCTACTTAGCCCTGACTGTCCTGGTGTTAGCTATATAGACCAGACTGGTTTCAAACTCCCAGAGTTCTGCCCACCTCTGGCTCCTGAGTGCTGAGATTAAGGAGGAATGCCACAGTTCAACCACCATTGCTCCAGCCCAATTTAAAAAAAAGAAAGAAAGAAAGAACCTCCTCAATTACAGAGAGAGTTCAAGGTCATAAGATCCTGTCCAAAACAAACAAACAAAAAACAAAAACAAGAAACAAACAAAAAAAAAAAACTAAGGGTGATAGTGAGGCTGCTCAGTGGGTAAGAGGGTTTGCTTTGCAAGCATGGGGACCTGCGTTCAAATCTCCAGCACCTGCTACACTCTCCTGTGGCTTTCTCATTGGGGGAATAGAGACAGACAGGTCCTGAGAACCCAACGGCCAGCCCACAAGCCTAGCTGACACAATGAACTTCCAGTTTAACAAGAGACCCTGTCATGAAGCAATAAGGTAGAGAGCAGTAAAAAAACAGCTAGGAGATCTTGCTTGGTGCATATACCACACAGGTCATACAAAACAAAACAAACTTACCTTTTTCTCTAAATAAAATACTTATGACTTCAAGAAAATATTTATGACTTTAGCCAGGCATGGTGACTCATACCTATAATCCTAGCACTCTGGAGGCTGAAGCAAGACTGACAGAGTTTGAAGGTAGCCTGGGCTACGGCATGAGTCTTAACACATGCACAAGGCTTTGGATTAAAGGAGCTAAAAGCTGGGGCTAGAGATGTGGCCTAGCAGGCAAACAGGAAGCCCTAGGTTCTATCCCCATCCCTGAGGAAAATTGGACACCATGTCCCACGGAATCAAGGACTCAATAGGTAGAAGCAGGAGAATCATAAGTTCAAGTCATGGCCAGCTACATACCAAGTTCAAAGCTAGCTTGGGCTATATGAGACTCTGTCTGAAAATGAAGGAGCTAGGGGTGTATTTCAGTGTGTATACAGTATACATAAGGATCTGGAAGCAATTCTCCCAAGAACATAAAAATCTTTCATTGAAGCCGGGTGGTGGTGGCGCACGCCTTTAATCCCAGCACTTGGGAGGCAGAGGCAGGCGGATTTCTGAGTTCGAGGCCAGCCTAGTCTACAGAGTGAGTTCCAGGACAGGCAGGACTACACAGAGAAACCTTGTCTCGAAAAACAAAAAAACAAAAAACAAAGAAAAAAAAATCTTTCATTGAAATTGATAATCCTATACAAACAAACTGTATATGACATTTCCATTCAAGGCATTTTAAGCATAGACATAGTACAGTCATGCACATGACATTTCTGTCAAACATGGATAATATACATGTGAGTGACCCCAGATTACGTTGTCTAATAGTTATTATAAATAAATACACTATAATGTTCCAATGAGTAGGAACTCTTTTGCTGCTAATTTGAATAAACTGGCATGTTGGAAAGGGTGGTGCCCGCCTTTAATCCCAGCACTTGAGAGGCAGAGGCAGGTGGATTTCTGAATTCAAGACCAGCCTGGTCTACATAGTAAGTTCCTCAAAAACCAAGGCTACATAGGGTAACCCTCTTTGAAAAACAAACTCATAGTTTTTTGTTGTTTTGGCTTTGGGTTCTTTTGTTTAGTTTTGTTTTGGGGTTTGTTTGTGTGGTTGGTTGGTTAGTCGGTCTTTGGTTTTGTCTTTGTTCTGAGGAGATAGTGTCTTCTTACTATGTTGTCCAGGCTGGGGTATAGTGTCTATTTACAGGCACAACCCCACTACTAATCAGAAAGTAAATTCTGAACCATTTTAGTTACTTTTCTATTACATGCCAAAACACCATGACAACTAATAAAAGAAAGAGTTTATTGTGGCTTACAGTTTCAGAGAGTGAGTCCATGACTGTCAAGGTGGGGAGCACAGTAGAGGAGCAGGAAGGCAGGCATGGCGGTAGAGCAGTAGCTGAGAGCTTTACTTCCCGATCCACAGGTTGGAGACAGAGAGCTAGCTGGGAATGGCATGAGCTTTTGAAAGCTCAAAGCTCACCCACAGGGGCTGGAGAGATGGCTCCTCCCGCCCCTTCCTCCCAAGTGCTGGGATTAAAGGTGTGCACCACCACTGCCCAGCTAAATAAATATTTAAAAAAAAAAAAAAAGCTCACCCCAAAGACATCCCTCCTCCAATGAAGCCACACCCGCTAATCCTTTTCAAGCAGTTCCACCTACTGGGGCCTAAGTATTCAAATATGAGCCTTTTGAGGCCATTTTCATTCAAACCACTACTGACTCAGCTCCATTACTGACATTGTCTCTCCTTAGGCAATTTTAGTGGTCTTTCACTCCCAGGAAGTCATCACATTGATGCTGAGAACTTAGTGTGGTTATCAGTGGTATAATGTATTGTAACCTTGAACTCCAGAACTCAACTGATCCTTCTCCCTCAGCCTCACCCTACCTGGCCTGACAATCTCACTGGGTTTAGTTAGGTTTTTCTGTAAGTCCTAAAAGCAGTAAAAAAAAAAAAAAAAAAAAAAAAAAAAAAAAAAAAAAAAAAAAAAGGGCTGGAGAGATGGCTCAGCGGTTAAGAGCACTGACTGCTCTTCCAGAGGTCCTGAGTTCAAATCCCAGCAACCACATGGTGGCTCACAACCATCCGTAATGAGATTGGATCCCCTCTTCTGGTGTGTCTGAAGACAGCTACAGTGTACTCATAAATAAAATAAAAAATAAATCTAAAAAAAAAATAAATAAAAATAAAAAAAAGAAAAAAAGAAAAAAATATATATATATATAATTTTTAAGGTGGTAATTGTCAAGATCACTCAGCGTCCTAACTTACGAGTCAAAATCTCTTAATTATAGAGTAGGGGTGTTTTGGCTGCATGTCTGTGCAGTATGTATGAGCCTACTGCCTATGGAGCTCAGAAGATGGCAACATATCCCCTGAAACAGGAGCTATGGAAGGCTGTGAACACCATGTGGATGCTGGAAACTCAGGTCCCCTAAAAACTCAAGGGCCAGTATTCTTAACCAATGACCCATCTCTCTGGCCCTTCAAGGGGCATTAAGTCCCATCCACAATGCATGGCAGGCTAGTCTTCCATCCTTGCTTCAAAAATCACACTGGCCACCCAGTCATAGCAATGCCTGGATTTTGTCATATGAGGCCACATTGCCAATGGGGCAGAGGAATGCTTAAAAACCAGTCAGCCACTTTGGGGAGAATTTATCAAATGTTAGAGTTTGAGGGACAATGGCAGCACCATCTCCTGGGTGAAGTCACTGACCTGGGCAAAACACCTCTAAGGCAACATGATTAAGAAGTAGAAATACTGCCTTAGAGACTGCAGTGTTGTGTAATGAGCCAAGACTATTCTTCAAAAATAGTCCACAGCTGCCAAACTTAGTGACCCAAACCTTTAATCTCAGAAGTCTAAGATGCAGAAGCAGGTAGCTCTCGAATCCCAGGCCAGCAGAGCTACACACACCATGTCTTAGTAACAAAAATTAAATTTAAAAATTAACTTGCATGTTGGTACCATCTCTACAAATCCTGTCCCAATGCTCCTCTCTGTGGCCTCAGGGATGGAATGTGTAGTGAAAGTTAAAAGTCCAGGGAAGCAAAAAACAAAAACAGACACAACAACAACAAAGCTAACATAATAACATATGTTAATAAACATAATAATAATATAATAAACATAAACTTTCCAGTGACTGAGAATTGAGGAAGAATTCCCAATCCCTTTCTACCAGATTGACAGCAAGACTGGCTCCCTCCTGTTAGGCAAACTTCTCAGGCAGTAGACCTGGGACCATATCAATCCCTCGATATATATTGTCAGACAGAGTGGCAGTGGGTACCCAGCCCTACAGTTTCTCACCAACTCTGATTCCAAAGGTTCTCTCTGTTCCTTCAGGATTATGGGGGTCCCAAAGCTCCACTATCCCCTATATTCTCGACACAGTACCATGACAGCTAGACTCCTCTTTCCAGATCATGGCATGCACTACGAGATCTGTCAGAACAAAGGCTCAAGATACAACTTCCATTGGCTGAAGCCCTACATAGGAGCCAAAATCAAATGTTTCTTAGTAACCTCCAAGAGATGGGCTAACCTCTTCAGGACTCAAGCAAAGGCACCTTTGGGAGATGCTAACCACCAACTCCCTGGTTAAATGACTTACAGAAGGAAAGCAAACAGATGGAGAGAAGATTCACTTGTTCTCTCCAGATATAGATGCCAACAGGCACCTGATTCAACATGTTAGGCAGAACCCACAGAGGTCAACCTTGACCATACCTACTGACTTGAGGGTAGTTTGTTTTCTTGGATATGGTTTTGTAGGGCCCCATACCTCCATCCTGGGTAGGCAGCTACCCACCCTCCGGACTGCCACTCCTGACCTCACTCCCTAGGACCTGAGTATTGCTACATACTCCTCCACTACACTGTTGTTCACTTCAGATCCCACATGGCCCACTATTGCAAATGTAAACAGATAATTTCTCAATTGCTGACATGGGTACTGCAGTATTCTGCTCTAAAAAGAACTGATGGAGCCAACCCTCACTTTCATAGGTTTTCTAAAGCTCCTAGAGACTTCAGCTGCCCAATCCCTGCACTACCCCCAAAAGTTACTGGCTGTTAGAGATATGTTTGGATAGGTAGCAATACTTCACTGTACCGACTTCAAATTTTCCTTCTGCAAAATGGACAATTGGACTAATTACTCTGATTTTACTGGAGATGCCTAGCAATCCATCTAAGGAAGGCAGAAGCTAGTGAGCTCTAGTCACGTCTAGAGACATTTGTCTAGAGAAATAGGCAAATGAACCTAACGGATCATACAGAGAAAGCACACATCCAGAGGTCTTGGGGTGGGGGTGGGGGGCTTGACACATGGGGACAGAACACAACATGAGCACAACTCAGAACCTCACGTTAGCACTGAGTACTTTGTGCTCTACTACTGACCATTCCAGGCTTCTTAGGTCTCCTTGGGTCTTAGGTAAGGCAAGAGACTGACCTCAACATGCTGGGATTTAAGTGAAGTGTAGGAAACAGGCAGGCAGCAGCGGAGTAAAGCATCAGAGGCCATAACTTCACTTTATTTGTTTCCTTCTGACATAAAACCATCCAAACAACAACAGAGTAAGGCAAGGAGAAGGCTGCAAGTCAAGTGTCCATGCTCACATTCCCAGGGCTCTCCCACAAGCCTTTGCTTTTTCTCTTGACCCCTGGGAAGCCCTGGAGGCTGAGCACCTGCTGAAGCCGCTTCATCCAGTGCCACTGAGTCCTCATGCCCTAGCCAGAGGCTTTTGAAGATTTCTGCTGGCTTATGTCCTGTAATTCTTTTTTTTTTCCCCCTTTTTTTCTTTTTCTTTTTGGAGACAGGGTCTCACTATTGTAGCCCTAGGTGGCCTGAAACTTGCTAGGTAAACCAGGCTAGTCTTGAACTTAAAGAGATCCAACTGCCTCTGCCTCTAGAGTGCTGGGATAAAAAGTATGCACCACCATACTTGGCAGTCCTGGAACACCTACCCCTTGGCCACCATGACACAAGGTAGGAAAGCAGACTGAATTGTTCCTCATTGGTAGGTAAGGGTCTCAAAGATGAACTGAACCAGTAGATGCTTTGCACCTTCTGTGCTGTAGGAAGAGAACTCAGAGCTGCTTCCAGAGCTCCAACATTGTGTGCAGGGCTAGAGGCCAATGGTATAGGAGCGGCCGGTAGGGTTGTGAATAGAAGAACAGACTGGGGCTGTCACCGCCCACTCATACCACACCTTCTTAGAATTGCTGCATCGCCAGAAACGCACACAGATGTTCTGGCCTTCGTGCACCGTGATGGGCTGCTGTAATAGGAAAGACACAGAGGTTGGGGTTGAACTGAGGAACTATACTTGGCAATGTTGGTAGGACAGACAGAGATTAGATAATAAACAGCCAAGTGTGGGGTACAAACCTATAATGCAAACACTCAGGAGGCTGAGGCAAGAGGATCAGGAATTCAAAGCCAACATGAGCTAGAATTCCAAACCTTTTCTCAAAACTAAACAACAAAAGATAAATACAACAAAATATTCTGACCCTCATAAAACTTACCTACCCTGTCAAAATATAGAAGCCCCAGACAGTGAACAAGGACACAGTAAATACTGTGAGCATGTCCAGGGAGCCATGAAAGAACTAGGAAGAAGCCAGCCTACTTTAGGTCGGGAAAATGGCCTGGTGGTAGAGATGTTCCAGGAAACCTAGGTCAGTTAGCAGGGTGGAGACATGAGCAAAGAACCTCACAGGCAAAGCGGAGAGGACATCACCTGGGAGGCAGGAAAGTCCACCAAGGCAACTCTTACAACATGGTTCCAGATTCTTACCTGAGGGCAGTGTGAAGGCACTGAGGGGCTTAGAAAGGCAAACTCAAATTAAGTGGTAAAATTCAGCCCTCTTCCAGGTAAAGACTGGACAAGAGTGATTGGAGATGTGGGGAGTCCAGGTAGCTTACTTGGGTAACCCCAACAGGACCCCAGAGCAAGTGACAGAACATGGGTCACAACCAACTAGCTGAGGGACAGGAACAGAACACCACTGGCAAAAGTTATTCCTCAGCCTACCGTCTTAGAGGTGACTCCTACCTTAATGGGGAAGAAGATGGGAAACCATGAGAACATCCCAGGAGAGTGAGTCTCTGGGCGGATACCTGTGAAGACAAAGTAATGGAAACCTTGAGGTCTCCACTTTCCTTACATTCAGAAGAGTCTCTTCTGTGGTCATAAAAATGAAGAATCAAAGACCTCTGTTCCTGGACTCTGGGCTCCCTACTAAATTACTGTGCTGGACTGGCAGTAACCTCAACTAGTATTCAGCTAACAAGCTCCATGGAGGAGCCAGAGAGTAAGCTTTGTGGAGCAGCCCCCAAGAACATACAGACTGAAACAGAGTCACCAATGCTATAATACATTCATACACTGTCCCAGACACTCACTCAGAGTGATGTC
This sequence comes from Grammomys surdaster, assembly GCF_004785775.1. Classification (NCBI taxonomy): domain Eukaryota; kingdom Metazoa; phylum Chordata; class Mammalia; order Rodentia; family Muridae; genus Grammomys; species Grammomys surdaster. The sequence continues at coordinate 2,470,714 of NW_021620582.1, forward strand.
CTGGTAAAGCACAGTCTCAAAGTAGCCTGCAAAGCCATGAAGCACCGTGTTCACCTCCACAGGAAACTCCAAGGTACAGTAGCGGTTGTTGTCAATCATAGGATCTGTCAGGAAAGATGTGGATGGATGACAAAGGGCCAAAACCCCTAAAGGACTTAGCAAACTTGAATAAACTCTAGCACTCTAGGAGCAGAGACGCAGACCCGGGAAGGCCACGCCTGCCTCAGTCAGAACAGCCACGCACGAACTTACCTCGGTTGGGATGGCTGAAGGTAAAGCAGGGCTGAGGAGCAGAGAGCTGGTGGAAGTTGTGCAGCCGAACCACATAAGGCATCTCAAACTGCGCCTGTCCAGGGAGAGAAAGCAACATCAGGAGCTAGACCGAGAAAGCTGGACCTCCAGCACCAAAGAAACAAATAAAAACACTGCTTCACTTCAACCACTTTCTTCAATCCCAGCTTCTCTTTCACCTTCATCATCTTTGGAGGAAGACAGTAGAGAAGATTAAAGAACAGTCCCTCCTTCTAGAAAAGCAGCTCTTTACCTCAGGGTCACGGTCCTTTTCCCGACAGGCACGGACCTCGTTGTACAACTTAGAGGAAGAAATGGGAGCCAGGAAGGAGGTGTATTCTCCAGGGATGCTCACACCAGCATCTGCACAGCAACAGGGTCAAATGAGTTCCCACAAGGTGGGGAAACAGTGTTTTTGCAGCAGCTGAAGGCTCAAACAACAGAACAAGCCGAGGCAGCTATGGACACGGCAGGAGGACAGGCTTTTGGTCATAGGAATTCTACTCTTACTAAGTCAGAGCCATAGAGTAAAGGTAAGAAAAACCCAACACTGAGCCACTCTGGGCTATTAGAGACCAGCTACACAAAAATGACAGTCCTTACACAAACTACGATGACTACGAGGTCCTCGCTGACACAATCCTGTGGGAACACATCCCATACACAGCCCGCTGCTACTGAATATCACCAGGCAAGGTCTGACTGCACTCTAACCTGGTGGGGATCACAACACCCCAGAAAAGTTCCCAGCGAACATTAAGCCCAAGGTACTTTTTCCACCCATGGTAGAGATCACACCCAGAGCCTCATTTCAGATAAATGTTCCACAGCTACACTCAGAGCCCACAGACCTTAGGGAAAGACTCTCTAGTCCACCCACTTGTACAGCTTACTCTAGCAAGCAGCACTTGGCAGCCATATCATTTCCCCCAACCTGGACAAACCTTTCAGGAAGTGCTGTGCACCATCCAGACACTCAGGTGACAGCTCGTTGTCGGCAAAGGAGCCCAGAAGCTCACTGACAATGATGTCTGCTTTCTCTGGAGCCACCCATTCCCGCATGTCTGATGAGACAACTGTCACCTGGCTCCCCCATTCTTCAAACTGCCAGTTCTCTAGCCTGAAATCAGAGGTGACAGAATAAGGAAGAGTTTGGCTAGAAACTGGGACCCAGGACAAACTGCCCAGCAAGCAGGGCTACTCACGTTACCACAGCATTGGGGTTCTTCTCCACGGCATACAGTCTTATCCGCCGCTCAGCCTGTTTGGCTGCCCGTAGAGAAGCATTCACTAGAGGACCCCGGCCTGCACCCAGCACCATAAGTACCCTAAGAAAAGGGGAAAGTCAAGCCGACTGAGCAGATGGAGAAGTAGGCATACAACTCCCTAGGAACAAAAGGAAAGTACTCACTGGACATTGGTCTCCTTTTCTTCTTCTGGTACTCGGTCTAGCAAACATTTATAGATAGCCTGAGGGGAAAGACAGAAAAATTCATAGCTGTACCCCTTCTTTACTGACCCTGTGCTCTGCCACCCTGAAGCCAACACCATACCTGCTGATATTGAGAGTATTTGATGGGGTCCTTTTCAAACACTTCGTATGTCTGAGATTCCAGGTTGTCCATCAGAGGCTGACAAATGAGATGGAAGAATAAGTTGGCCAGTATTTGGCAAATGGCCAAGACATCAAAAATTTCCCATTGCTTCCTGAATCCGGCTGGACCATCTACTCTTAAGAGAGATTTCTTGCCCCTATCTCTGGCTATTATTACAATTATTATTGTGTCTTTTTCAATTAAAAATATGTATGTGCATGGATATTCTGCCTGTATGTATGTCTGTGCACATGTAGGCAGTGCCTGAGGAAAAGGCACTGAGAGTACCTGGTCCTCTGGAACGGGAGCCACCATGTGAGTGCTAGGAACCAAATTCAGGTCCTCAGGAAGAGAAGCCCGTGCTCTGAACTCTGAATCATCTCTGTGGTCCCTACTCTCACCTTCAGTGCTCTCCAAACCTACCTGAAGTGGGGACTGCAGATAGTCTTCATAGCCTTTGGCAAAGAGCTCATAAGCATTGGGTGGAGGCCGATTTTGGCTTAAGTATTCCAAATACTGGAGGTAGGAGCAGAACTCCTTCTCTGAGTGGTGGTTGGTTCCCGTGATGATAAACTGCACTTCCAACTGTGAGAAAAGTCAGACCATGAGAGCCTGCCCACAAACCACAATTCTCAGATTTTATGGTTTATAACCAAAAGCCCCAACATAAAATAAAACCCATACCAACAGTTGTCCAGCATCTGTCCCAGTACCAAAAAAAAGTAGGGCTTTCATAAATTTATAAAGTCCTCATAAGCAGACTCAAAGGACCACAGGTGAGGGGAGTCCTTGCAGGTGTCACGGGAGCAAGAAACAATCCACGACAAGGTGAGAATGAGAACTCAGTTCATCCTGACCTAGACTGGACTAAACTTGAGAGTCTGATGCCAGGCAATTTATTGCCAGCATGTTTAAACACAGTACAATTTAGTAGGAAGTTCCCTGGTATAATACAATCCCCAGTGCACAAGGAAGCATAATTGCATTGAAACTCAACTCAAGGTACATGTTATTTCTTCCAAGAAGATGGGTTTTAGAGACAGGCTACAAGTATCAGCTTAAGGATCAGTGTGGTCTTGGTCATACAAAGAACAGAGAGGTCATTTGGGCTAATAGCCACCTCTAGTCCTGGATGTGGGAGCTTGATATGACCCAGGTAATATAGATTAGCAGGCTGTTAATCACCAATTCTCAGCTTTCTGGATGAAAAAACAGGTTATACTTCCTTCCCTTTGAAAAAAAAAAAAAAAAAAAACTCCTGCATGCTTAACATTCCTGGTTTCTCTGGTGATACCTGGACACAAGGACCTTTAACTTATCTGTTTTGAGATAAACAAGCCCTGGCTGGCCTGAACAACCAGGCTGACTTGGAACCCAAAGATCTGCCTGCCTCTACCTCCTGGTGCTGGGATGAAAGCTGTGTGTCCCCACATCCAGTCTCTTACTTTAACTATATAAGAACAAATTTCTTGTGACGTTTGGTTTTTTCCTCCAGAAATCAGAGAAGTTCTGGAGAAGGAACCAGAAAGAAAACAATCACCTGCCCCTCTCCCAAAGAGGGACAAGTCATCTAAGTGATTAAGTCAGGAGATGCCATCGGGCCACCCCAAAACCCTATGGCTACCCACCTTGAGGAGCCTGAAGATCAGCCTCTGCTGCACCTTAGAAAGAACAGGAAATCCCTTCTTGTTGGTTAGGAAAATGCTGGTGGGGAGAATGGCTGCTTTGATGGGCTCTCCAAGCCAACGGTCAATGACGTGGTTAGACGGGAGGTCAGCTCCAATTTCAAGAGCTGCACAGAGTAAGAAAAAGACCACCTATTACTGAGCAGGGAGCCTGTCTTACTGGGTGCAATTTCTTTCCCTTCTGTTGAGCACAGGGAAAGCAGCCAAAACACCCAGAACTCATACATGGAACTGAGTTCGTTCTCCTTCTCTCAGACAGATTCTCACTGTATAGTCTTGGATGGCGTGGAAGTCACAGAGACCCACCTTCCTCTGTGTTCCATGTTCGGGGACTAATGGTACATGAAAACAGAATGACCAGCACTGGCTCTACTTTCAAAGTGGGTCTCATGTAACCCAATGTAGTACTGAACTTTCTGTGAACTTCTGACCCTTCTGCCTCTCCCTCCTCCTCTGTGCTGGAATTGCAGGCACATACCATTACATGTATGTGTACTGTGGCTCTTACTAAGGGGCTTCATGCATCTAGACAAGCAAGTGTTCTACAACTGAGTTACACCCCCAGCCTCATGAAATTGTTCCTTTTCTTAGACTTACTTTCATTTTTATTCATGTGTGTGTGTTGTGTACATGTACATATATCACATGTGTGCCATGTGTATGCAGGTGCCCAGGGAGGCCAGAGAGGACACCAGATCCCCTGGAGCTAGAGTTAATATGCAGTTGTGAGCAACCCAATGTGGGTCTGGGTATCTCAATTTTGGTCCTCAAAATTAGAGCAAACAACCATTCTTAAACACTGAGCCATCTCTCCAGCCCCGAAATTGCTGATTTTTTTTTTTTTTTTTTTTTTTTTGAGACAGGGTTTCTCTGTGTAGCCCTGACTGTCCTGGAACTCACTCTGTAGACCAGGCTAGCCTTCGAACTCAGAGATCCGCCTGCCTCTGCCTCTCAAGTGCTGGAATTAAAGACGTGCACCACTACTGCCCGGCGTCCTAGAACTTTCTAAACTGCTGATTCTTACTTTTGTTTGAGGCAAGGTCTCTCTGTATAGGCTTAACTGCCCTGGAACTTAATCTGTAGAACAGGCTGGCCTCAAACTTACAGAGACTTGCCTGCCTATACCTCCTAAGTGCAGGAACTAAAGGCATGCACCACCACTGCTTGGCTTTTTTTTTTTTTTTTTTTTTAAAAAAAAAGACAGGGTCTATCTACATAGTCTTGGCTATCCTGGAACTCACTATATAGACCAGGCTAGCTTTAATTACACCCACAGAGCTCTGCCTACCTCCAATTCCCAAGTTCTGGAATGAGAGGTGGTGGGCTACCATGCCCAGCCTGCTGAGTCTCATTCCTAGAGGCCACTCATATCTCAGAACCCTGTGGACTTACCTACTGCAATTCTCTTGCTATAGTCACACAGAGTCCGGAAGTTATGCCACCTGCCCAGAATCAGAAACAAAGAAAGATCCTGTCAAAGGCATATGGCTTATAACTCAGGAACGCTCCCCACCAGTTCCTCATAGTGCTCACCCCATGCTAAGCAGGTAAAGCAGCAAAAGGAGACATACCACATCCATGTCTTCTCTTCTCCACTGTACTCCTGTGTGTGTGTAGCTGGTGCATTTTCAATTACATCATCTCTCAGGTCCTCTGGGGCCACCAAGGGTACCCTCATCCAGAACTGCATATGAACAGGTACCCTGTTAAAATGCTGTTTCCAACCAACGGGTCCAGAAAGGTTCCCTCAAAAGATCTTGATCCAGATCACAAGTTAATCTCTTTATCTGCTTTTTAAAATGTGATTACATATTTAATATCTTATACATATCCTTATGCAAATACCTAGCTTGTTTTTTATTTATTTATTTATTTATTTTCGAGACACGGTTTCTCTGTATAGCCCTGACTGTCCTGGAACTCACTCTGTAGACCAGGCTGGCCTTGAACTCAGAAATTCACCTGCCTCTGCCTCCCAAGTGCTGGGATTAAAGGTGTGTGCCACCACCGCCCGGCGTTGTCTTTTATTTTAAATAGAAATAATTAAGTATTTTCTTTATCTTTTGTTTTATAATGCCAAGACTCAAACCCAGAGGCTCACATGTGTTAGGCAGGTGATCCACCACTGAGCTGCCTCTCTTGCCCCACACAGACTGTTCTCAAACTCTTTGCACACCACTTTTCTACGGGGCTGGGGATGAACAGTACTGACACTTCAATTCTGCCAAGTGCACTGGGAGCATAACTAGACAAAAGGTACAGCTATCATGAAACACAGCAGGAGAGCACCTCAGTCATACCATGGAAGAGTGGTGGCCAGTATGGATGTGGTTGGTCAGAACTCTGGCCAGATTTGTGTTATCTTCCTGATTAAGAGGCAATAGAAAAGCTGGAAGACCCAGATATGCCCCAAAATTCAGCTCCTGTAACATAGCCTGAAACACAGGACAAGAGAAAAACATTAAAAGCTAAGAAACAAATACGTAAGGAGGTAAGGAGCAGTAGAAACTGGCTCTGACATTGTGGCCCAGACTTCTGGAATTCTCTACAAAACTCAGCTTGACTTTGAATCTGAGGCAGTCCTCATTCATTCTCCTGAGTGCTAGGATTATAGCTGTAAGCTGCCATACTCAGCCAGAGCCAGACTCTTTCTCTTTTGAAACAGGGTCTTAGAGTGTAGCCCTAACTGGCCTGGACCTCGGCAGTTTGCTGAGTTGGAGATGTACCTCTGCTGAGATTATAGATGCGGAACCATCACACACAGCTCCAGCCCTTTTACTGTACTCTGATTCACCAGGTTACTCTCCTTATCTAGTTTAGTGACAGAACTAACTTATTTCCTTTTCTTCTCCTGGCATGAAAGTTTCAATCTTCCCTCATTATCTTCCTGATGTGGGAAAAGCTTCCCAAATGCTTGAGATTCCAGATAGATGCCACAATACCCAGGTCAGGCCTAACCTTTAAAGGGATCCCACGTAGAAATTAAACTGCCTTACCGCCTCTGAGTTCCTTCGGATCTTCTCCACTTTTGAGTCTGGATGAATCCATGGAGAAAGCTTTCCCACAATTAGCGTATTCCAGTCTGCACTCCCCCACCCAAGAAAAGACAAAGACTCAATGGGGATTGGCATTTTCTTGTTCAATTTCTAGTTCTCAGCAGAGAATAAAGAATAGAGATGAAAAACAAGACTTTTTCTCTCTGATATAGGAATAGCCTGATGATGAATGGGGGACTGCGACTTTTAGAAAGAAAAAAAGGGGGAAAAAAAGAGTTATCTATGTCATAGGGGCTAATCAATATATAACCAAGTCAGAGGAGGAGGAGAATTAAGTCCTATAAAGCACAAGATATTCCTGCCTCTAATAATTAAGGGGCACAGGGGATGGTCCCTACCCCTTCCTGACAGCAGTAGGTCTGATCGTGTCTGGGGGCCAGGCCGATTCTTAGCAGGTTCCTGAATGAACTCCCTCTTGAAACGCGGGTGGAAGACAGGCATGCAGAGGAAATCAAACCTACAACCGCGACAGACCCAGAATCATCAGGTAAAGTGACGGCCCAGAGATCCAACCAACTGGGTTTAATATCTTGATTCTGCACAGTTCCATAAAGCCATCAGTCACCTCACGGGTACTGAATTCAGCCCATCTTGGGGTACATCACTTTTACTACACTGTGCATCAATTTCTTCCCAAAACACAATCATGAAAAAATGAACGAGAAATGGACATCCAAGCCAAGTAGCTTTCTTTCTTCCCTGACTTCACTGGCTTTCCAGGACTGTCAAAGTTAGACTTGGCCCAATACTGCCCATGCCTCCCCAAACCAGATTAACATCTTCTCTCGATTGCCTTACACTTCTATTTTCGGATAATCTCAGTCTCTAAGGCCCTAGAAGGAATGACTGTGCGTCCCTTTTAAAATTTACCCTATAACTCCCCTGATTTTTTAACTCGGTGACCACATGCCCCCCCAGAGTTTCATCCTTTCGTTCTTAGGGCCGAAGTCTTTCCCACTCAAGGAGTAATGGTGTCTCAAGCCCTCATCCCCTGCAGAAGAATAGTCTGCCCTCCTTGTTCCCCAAATTTGGATCCCGCTTTCCTCTGGCGGAAGTCCGGCCCTCACCCCTGCTTGGCCACAGCACCCAGTGTGTCAGCTATTTCGGGGACGCAATTCAGGTCCCTCCCGCTGGACACGCGGCTGCCACCAGCACCTCCGACTGCCATCGCCGCCATCTTTTCCCTCGCGCGGCCCACGCCGGGATTCCTTGATACTAGAGGCCAATCACAGAGCGGAGAACAGTCCCCAGGAGGAGGGACAAGTCGCCTTAACAACCAGAGCGTCTTTACAGCTCCAGAGCAGAGGCGGAGGGACCAAGCCGCTGCTCCCGCCAATCTGCAGTCCGCAGAGTGACGTGGGCGTGGCTCCCCTGCTCTACCAATGACAGGCTCTCATTGGTGACGCTCTGCAGTCTCCCAGAATGCCCGGTCCGTCTGTAGCGCTCTGCTGAAACTACAGGTCCCATGCAGCCCTGCAGGATAAGCCTGAAGTGCCATTTTTGGGCCGCACTGTAATGTCTGCGGGCCAGTGGCGCAATGGATAACGCGTCTGACTACGGATCAGAAGATTCCAGGTTCGACTCCTGGCTGGCTCGTTGGGACTGGTACTCCTTTATTTGCATCCCTTGCTAATCTAATGTCTCCCAATGTTGCTATTTGAAAACGTTTTTTCCTTGTCCCTCAACCAGTTTATATCCTCTGCTATCCCTTAACGCTGTAGCTTTCAGGTCCTAACTTGGTTCTATTTTGCACCCCATCTAATGCTGGTCTTTCTCATTCCTCTATTCAAAGCTGTTTCTTGTATAATCAAGTTATTCTGAGCATGAAAATTTTGGCGAATGGACTATTAAACTGAGCTTTGTCTCATTGCTATGCTACACTTAAAAATAGACTGTAGTAAGTCACCCACTAATTCCTAGTGATTCTATCTCAAACACAAACGTAAATAAACATCTTCGCGCGCGCACACACCTGTCAGAGAAAGGAAATTCACGAGAAATTACAGTGCCCAGGAACCATGAAACTGTCTGGCGGAGGCCGACGAGAATCTATGTTTCCCCCTCTTAACAGCTGCTCAACACGAGGAAAAGGAAATGGCAGAGGCAAGGAAAGACTGGGGAAGGGAAATGGGAAACACATCCCTAAAGGCAACAAGCCCACAGATATTGAGGGCCCTCCAGCCAATCTGATGGAGTTATTTTCTCACCTGAAGTTCCCTCTTCTCAAATGATTCGCCTTGTATCAGACTGATTTAAAAACGCAAAATCACCAGATACAGAGAAACCCTGTCTCGAAAAACAAAACAAAAAACAACAACAACAGCAAAACCGCAAAATCAAAAAAACAAACAACACAACAAAACCTAATCAGGATAACCATGACAGGAGACATTGACAGAATTCAGGAACTAACTAGCATGGAGACAGGAGAAAATAATAATAATAATAACAATAATAGGGACGACATCCGTTGTTTTGTCCTTGCAGTGGAAGAGTCAGGGAGAATTGGATTTGGGGACTGGATATGCTAAACATCTAGAGAATGCTGTGTGATAGAGGGTTGTATGAACCAAATTACCTGAACCAGACAATATTTAGACATTTCTAGAAGAGAAGTCTTGACTAGTGAGATCAGGAGGACAGTGCTTTTAGCAATACAGAAATGATGTGCATAGGATACGCTCTAAGAAGTCAGGAAACCAGAGAACTAAGAAGTTGTACCATGAGGGTGTTGAGGATGCTTTTGTACCACCTCCCCCTCCCCTCCTCCCTCCCCCTCCCTCCCCAACCCTCACCTCCACCCCCACCCCCTTCCTTTTGCTGCTCCAGGACCTTAAGCAGTGCACATATTACATTTAGTTGCACGTATCCTTCAGCTCCTATGGACTGAGACTATTTCTCAGATGATCTTCATTTTTTATGATTGATAATTTTGATGAGTGCTTGTCGGCATATTGTAAGATGCCCTTCCATTAGAACTTGTCTCTAGTTCATGGTTTTCTCATAATCATGAGAAAGACAGTAAGAGATGGGCTGCAGGCGCTGCTGTTTTCTCTCTCCCTCCTCCCCTCCCTTCCTTGGTTCCTCTGTCCCTTCCTCTTTTTTCCTTCTCTTCCTCTCTCTCCCCCTCCCTCTGCTTTCCTCTCTCTCTCCCTCTCCCTTGCCCCTCCCATTTTTCTCTGTTCTTGGATTTTTTCTGAAACAGGGTTTCCCTCTGTAGCTGAGGCTGGCTTGGAATTCACGGTATAATGCAGGCTGGCTCAAACTTTAGACAATCATTCTGCCTCCTACCATTGTTATCACATAGTGTCAAGGGTACATTCTATCAGCGTGCCTTACAGCTATGACTTCCATCATCCTGTGGAAGGGATTTCTCAGGCTTCTCCATAACACACTAATTCTCCCTCCGCGTGTAGCTGTATGCCTATAGTCTCTGCTACTTGGAAAACTCAGTCTTGAAGATCTCTTGAAACCAGCACAGATACACATGCACATTCATTCTCTCTCTCTCTCTCTCTCTCTCTCTCTCACACACACACACACACACACACACACACACACACACAATGTATGCTCTCTTTCCTTCTTTGTCCACCAATGACAATTTTCCATAGTATACATCAGGAAGTCCCTCTATATGGCCCATGTCCATACCTCAGGAATGGAGGGCTACAGTTCCTATCCCACAGGAGAGCCTGTCTGAATAATTTACTTGCAGTTCCTCCTTGCAGATCTTTCAGTGGGTGGTTGTCTGTTTGAAGTGAGTTCCCTGCCTACAATCTAAGTGATAAAAAATTTGTTAAGGAGGCTTGCTTTTTCTCTGCCTCTGTTGTGCCCAGCAAACTACACCCACAGAAAGCCTGTTAGGTGTATTCTCTTGAGAAGCTAATTGTCCGGGTTGTGAACCATCTGTTCCTGGGGTCCCACTCCTGGTAGCGAGGGGTGGTTGTTCCATTGTCTGTTAAAAGTCCATGGATGAGAGGGAAAGAAGAAAAAGAAATCTGCGAAATACTGTATTTCCTTTTTTGTTTTTTTGGGTTTTTTTTGTTTTTTTTTTTTGTTGTTGTTCTTTGTTTTTTGTTTTTTGAGACAGGGTTTCTCTGTATAGCCCTGGCTGTCTTGAAACTCACTCTGTAGACCAGGATGGCCTCGAACTCAGAAATCTGCCTGTCTCTGCCTCCCAAGTGCTGGGATTAAAGGCGTGCGCCACCACCTTCCAGCGAAATACTGTATTTCCACTAGTTAAAATAATTTTCTAGAGTATGTGTCTTTAAAGGAACTTCTGATTTCTGGACATTTGTGGGACTGAATTTCTTCCATCTGGGTTGTCTTTGCTCTCCATTAAAAATGGCTTTGTCTACCTACCTCATCCAGCACAATGTTCAGCAGGTCCTAGGAATTCTGGCTCCCTCATTCCTGCTCTACCCTACAAACTTCTCATAGCCACTGGGGAACAAACAAACAAGCACAAACATCATGTAACTACTGGTCTGCGTAGAGCAAGAAAAAAAGGGCTGAACTAGAGGGCCTAGGCCAGTGAGGAGGCTCATGGGTAAAGCACTCATCACAAAGAACCTGGTGACCCAGAACACTTATCAAAGAGGAAGAAAAGAACTGACTCCCAAAAGTTATCCCCTGACTTCAGAAGCTTGCAGGTGTCAGCTATGAGCTAGGATGGGTGCCTTTGCTGGGGTGAAGACAGACACGAAAGATGGCCAAATAATCTAGGTAAGAAATAAGGTTACTTTTCCAGTAGATGTTAATGACAACAGAGCAGAACATTAGGGACTTTCCTTTCTGGAAGGAAAGGGGAAGGAGAAGAAGAAGGGGAAGAAGGGGAAGGGGAGAGAGGAGAGGAGGGGAGCAGAAGGGGAAGGGAGGGCAGGGGAGGGAAGGGAAGAGGTGCCCACTCCCAGATAACCCTCCCTCCCTGCTGCCCCCATTCCGTCTCCAGGCTGTTTTACTTGTCTGAGTTGACTGTCTTTGTTTAAACACCTCCTGTCAGTCTTAACTGCTCTTTTTTGTTGTACTGGCCTTGAGGAGAGGCCCACCTTCACTCACCTCTGTGCAGCCTGGCCAGCAGCACTCTCTCAACACCTCCATAATGGCTCACTTGACCCTCCCACTGCTCCAAATTGCTTCTTTACAATCACAGCTTTCCTCTGGCTATGAAAGTGGCAGAGTTACTGAGGCAAAATAATCTGTGCCGATTTGCATTTTCCTCCTTGTCATCTCTATTATATGGTATTAATCTGCCAAGACAAATAGAAAGCAGGGACTGCGCTAAACATAGAAAAGACGGAAAGCGCCTCAATTTATGTATGAAGCAGGAACACATCCAATATCAAAGTCTGTCAAAAGCAGCACCCATAAAAACTCTAGAGCAGTTCTATCTTATGGATATAAAACTCCTGAAGTATTTAGAATAAATAAAAATCCATATATTGCTATAGTGATTATATAACACAACCAACTTATTCCAAAAATTAAAATAAGATTTGGCATTAGGAGATATATATATATATATATATATATATATATATATATATATATATATATGTTCATACACATTAATCATATATTAGTCCTGTATGAGGACACACACACACATATATATATCCTAATGCATATATTGAATATATGTATGTCATGTTGTTGTTGAGACAGGGTACTGGGAAAGTGCTCAGGAACATAAGGCAGGAGGATTGCTTTGAGATTAAGGGTATCCTGGGCTACATTATAGACCCTGTCACTCTGTCTCGGTCTCTGTCTCTGTCTCTCTCTCTCTCTCTCTCTCTCTCTCACACACACACACACACACACACACACACGTATATATGATGAAAAGGGGCCAGGATGTTTGTACAGAACTTTCCTAGCATGGACAAAGCCTCAGGTTCTGTTTGTATGGCATGAACAGGGGGCATGGCAGTCTGTACATGTAATCTCAGCACTCAGGAGGCAGATGCTGGAGGATCAGAAGTTCTAGGTCATTCTTTACTACAAAGCAAATTTGAGAGCAACCTGAGATATATGAGATACTGTCTCTGCCGGGCAGTGGTGGCGCACGCCTTTAATCCCAGCACTTGGGAGGCAGAGACAGGAGGATTTCTGAGTTCGAGGCCAGCCTGGTCTACGGAGTGAGTTCCAGGACAGCCAGGGCTACACAGAGAAACCCTGTCTCGAAAAACCGAAAAAAAAAAGAAAGAAAGAAAGAAAAAAGAGATACAGTCTCAAAAAATAAAAACACTGTGGTGTGGGCACACATGTGTGTGCGCACGTGCACGAGTGTGTGGAGCCCAGAGCCTGGTGTTGTCTGTCTTCCTCAGTCACTTCTTACTTTATGTATTGAGACACAGATGTTTGCTGAAGTGTGGTTGTTGCAGGGGTTTCCTGTCTCTGGTTACAGGGCTAGGGTTACAGACAGGCTGTTGTACCCCCAGCTTTTGTGTGGGTGCTGAGGATCTGAACTCTGAACTCTGTTCCTTACACTTGCAGGACAAATGCCCTGTCTGCCCAGCCGGGTCCTCAGCCCTCAATCACAATCCTAATGGAGTTTTTTGTTAGCTGATTTTTTAAAGGTTTTGTCATACAAGCCTGAGGTGATGAATTTGATCCCAAGTAGGAGAGAATCTATAAGTTGTCCTCTGACTGCCATCCGTGTGACTGAACACTGACACACATAAATGTTTTAAAATATGATGAGATCAACAAATCGTATTTATTAAGTGTTGTGTTTTGGTTTGTTTTGGTTTCTGAGACAGAGTTTCTCCAACTTCTGGAGATGCCCCTGCCTCATCCTCCAGCATGCTAGAATCTCAGGTGTGAGCTACTATGTCAGCTTTAAGCTATGTTTTTGTGTGTCAAGTTCTATGGAAATTACTATATATTCACAAGAGCTGTGACACAGGAAGTATGTGGTCTTCCCACAAGTGAAGGAAATGACGTCTAGAAGGGTGAGCTGCATCAGACCAAGGTCAGCTGACTCCAGAGCCTTCTACCTTAACCTTAAGACATCATCTGGCCAAGTGTGATGGCCTATGCCTTCAGAAGTACATGGATCTCGGCAAGTTCCAGGACAGACTGACCTACATAGTGAATTCCAGGGTAGTCAGGGCCTAATCATGAACACACACACATGGCAACCTTTTTCCTAGCTCTAGCCCAATAGTCTTTCTCTTCTCCAAGCAGCTGTCCTCTCAGATGACTTCAAATGTATGAGCCTACCATATCCAAACCACCACACATATTGCCTATAAATTACTTCTAGAAAGCAGCCTCAGTGGTCTTCCCACACTAGCATAAAAGATCAACCGAGAAAAATGCTTAGTGATGGCTTAAAAAAAAAAAAAGACCTACTTATTTATGTATATGGATGTTTTGTCTCCATGTACCTCTGCACACCAGAAGAGAGCGCTGGATCTCATGGTACCACAGGAGCCATCTCTCCAGGCCCTCATTTAAAGGCTTTTTTAAAACCACAAAGCGAGTTAGATAATGGAGAGTGCCATGGTTAAGTAAATCATCCATGCAGCAAGGTCTTATGCAGCCATTAAAGTCAATGTTGCCAAAGAAAATTGACTAATGTAGGGAAGGGCTCATCATATCACCATTAAGTGACACAGATTACAAACGGAACGTGCAGAATGACCTCAACTGTGTGGATAAAACAATGGTTTCCGACTTTTCAATGATGAGCATGTTTATATTACATTGACAACATTCTTTAAACAAATATGTACAAACACAGGCTTAGGTCCTGGTCTGTCTGCCTCACTTACCTCATTTTTCTGTAGGTGTCTGTAGCTGGCTAACCTCCGCCCTTACTCCTACCTCGTAGGAATTACACAATCACACACACACACACACATACACACACACATCAGCCAGATATTTATTAACCATTGCCATGTGTCAGACTTTTTACAAAGTATCAGTCTGCTAGGTATAACTGTAAGGTAAGAGTCAATAATGTCCATTTTACAGGCAAGAACACAGAGGTAAGTGTATCTTGGGTAAACTGATGCCTAACTGTGGAAAAGCCCAATGGGAAAGGGTCTAGTTTTCAGATTCCAAGGTCCTTCCTTCCTTACATTTACAATAGCATTTGTCAAAAACATGATCCAGGAGAGGAGCAGTATTAGCACACACCTTTATTCCTAGCATTTAGGAGGCAGAGGTAGGTAGATCTCTGAGTTCGAGGCCAGCCTGGTCTACTGAGAGAGTTCCAGAACAGCCAGGATTATACAGAGAAACCCTATCTCAGATTTAAAAAAAAATCTTTAATCCCACGCCTTTAATCCCAGCACTTGGGAGGCAGAGACAGGTGGATTTTTGAGTTCGAGGCCAGCCTGGTCTACCGAGTGAGTTCCACGACAGCCAGGACTACACAGAGAAACCCTGTCTCGAAAAAAAAAAAAAAAAAAAAAAAACCAAACAAACAAAAAAGATTTTCAGCACATCAGCAGCACTCTTGACATCCTGGATGATGTAGACCAAGAACTTCTAGAAGCTTCAGTCAGTGTGTGCTTTGTTCTCTGTCTCTCCTGTAACAGTGTCAGGCATCAGGCTCTGGTCCATGCCCTGTCATCAGTGACTCTGGTGTTTACCAGTTATGGGTCTAACTGGTGCCATGTGAACTTCTTAGTTCTTCTGTTGGCAATCTCAGGCTTCACAAGAGGTCTCAGGACAACCATCATGCCAAGATGGGAGGCAGGCAGCCATCCCTCTAGGTAACAAAAGGAAGAAGGTAGAGGAGACTTTTAAAAAGAAATGAGTTGCCGGGCGGTGGTGGTACACGCCTTTAATCCCAGCACTTGGGAGGCAGAGACACGTGGATTTCTGAGTTCGAGAATTCGAGGCTAGCCTGGTCTACAGAGTGAGTTCCAGGACAGCCAGAACTACACAGAGAAACTTTGTCTCGAAAAAACAAAACAACAACAACAACAAAAAACAAAGGAAAGAATGAAATGAATAGGGGGCTGGAGAGATGGCTCAGTGGTTAAGAGCAGCTTTTACAGAGGACCCAGGGTCTGCACCCACATGGCAGCTCACTGTCTGTACCTCAGCTTTTGAGGGTCAGTCAGGTGCATCTGATGCCCTCATCTGACCTCCTCCAGCACCTCATGCACCTGGTACAAAGGTGTACAGGCAGACAAAATACCCATACATATAAAATAAATATATGCAAATAGAAATGATTTAATAAGTTTTAGTTATTTGTTTTTAAGCCAGGATCTTGCTAGGTAGCCCAGGCTGGCCTAAAACTGACTATATAATTCAAGTTGGCCTTTGACTCATGACGATCCTGCCTCTGCCTCCCAAATGCTGAGATTACAGGTATGTGTCTTGCTTGTTTGAATTGGGATCACAACTGTGTAATCCAGGCTTTCTCGCTCTCTGGGGTGCTAGAGGTATGCCGGGATCAGTTTTCTGGGTTTTGAGAGTTTTTTTTTAAAAAAGATTTATTTATTTAATGTATGTGAGTACACTGTCTTCAGACACACCAGAAGAGGGCATTGGATCCCATTACAAATGGATGTGGGCCACCATGTTGTTGCTGAGAAGTGAACTCAGGATCTCTGAAACAGGCCATCTCTCCAGCTCCCAGGTTCACTTTTAATGTGGGAAATGTCTACCACTAAAATGTACAAGATGGGCAGAGTGACTCGTGCCTATAATCCCAGAATTTAATAGGCAGAAGCAAGAAGATTTCCTACAACTTCAAAACCAGCTTGGATTATACCGAAAGACACTATTTTAAACAAAAATAAAGTGTATCTGCAACCTAGTAAACTTTCAAAACACTGGGCTTTTTGTTTGCTAGGTTTATCTACTTTATGTGTGTAAGTGCTTTCTTTGCTTGTATGTATGTATGTGTGTATGTATGTATGATGTATGTGTGTGTGTATATATGTATGTGTACCATGTGTGTGCCTAGTACCCTCAAAAGCCAGAAAGGGGCATCAGATCCTAGAGAACTGGAGTTACAGACAATTGGGAGCTCCCATGTGGGTTCTGGGAATTGAACCCAGATCTCCCATGTGGGTTCTGGGAATTGAACCCAGATCTTCTGCAAAAGCAAGCAGTGCCCTTAACTGCTGAGCCATGTCTCCAGCCCCTTAAAGCCTGTTCTATGGAAAGGGGTTACAACCAAGGCTTGATCCTACCCCTAGTATAGTCATAGCTCCTTTTCCCAGTGACCCTAGCTTCCTATACCTTTCAAACTTAGGGCTGAATGAATACCAGAACCTGCGTGACAACATGTTTAATATGTTGATTTGGTTAACCTATAACTTAAAAGCGTACAGATTTAGCAATGCACAAGTGCAGCCTGCTTCCTTTTCTCCCCTCCTTTACTTTTTTTTTTATGTTTTAAATGTATTCTATGACATTTTGATATGTTCCTACAGTATGCCTTGATCATATCCAACTCTTATCCTCCCTCCCAATCTCCCTGGACCACCGAAAGCACTTCCCTCCCACTTTCCTGTCTTATTTTAAAATAACCCATCAAACCAAGCAGTGGTGGTACATGCCTTTAATCCCAGCACTCAGGAGACAGAGGCAATCAGTTCTGTCTGAGTTTGAGGCCAGCCTGGTTGACAGAGTGAGTTCCAGGACAGCCAGGGCTATGCAGAGAAACCCTGTCTTGGAAAACAAAAACAAAACAACAATAAATAAATAACAATAAAAAAATAACCCATTAAATCCAATTAGTGCCTCCTGCATGCACATGGGTGTGGGACCATCCATTACAGTATGGGTAATGTACTGGCCCACATCCCCAAAGAAAAATGACTCACTTCTGCAGCAGCCATCGGTTGACAACAGCTCCTCAGCTAGGGGTGAAGCTCTTCCCCGTGCTGGAATATCAGCTGGCTCCACCTTGGACGGCTCCTGTGCAGGAGCCTTAGCTGCCATGAGTTCCTTAGTGCAACAGCCACGTCCTTTCCAGAGGACAGCATTTCACAGTACTCCTCCATCTTATTTCTGACCCTCTCCCTCAGTGTACCCTGACCCTGTGGGGGCTGGGGGAGCGATGGCTGAGCTCTGGGCAGTCATTTATCTCAGCACTTTGATCCTCAGGAGTCTGCGTTAACTCCTGCAGAAAGAGGCTTCTCTGTGCTAAAGGCAGCACTTATGGACTGGATAGCTGTGCGGTAATGAAATTCCTCAGTCCCTCTGGCTCTAGCGGGCTCCATGGTTATGGTGAGGTGGAGCAGCCTGGTCTCTATAGCCTTTGCTCCCTGGGGTTCAGACCTCAGTCCTCCTGATACAGTAAGTGGGGAGCAGACCTTCCCTGACCAGTTCTACTGCCCCTCCCCCAGCTTAATTTTGCCATTTGGTGCTGATTCTAGAAGGCTTTCTGTTCTGCTTTCCAGTCTCCCTCTTTCTTTCCCTCCTTCCTTTCCTCAACCTTCTTCCCACCTCTCGTTTCCTGCTTCTCCTCTCCTTCCCTTCCTTTTTTTCCCTTCTTTTTATGTGCCTCTCTATATAGCCTGTGTTAGCTTCAAACTCGTCATCCTCCTGTCTTAGCCTCTCAAACGCTAGGCTTACAGCATGAGCCACCCAGCCTGGCATTTGCAGCTGCTTGAATCCTGGCTACCATACTAACTCCAGAGCTAGTCTCTGTGGTTTCCAAGCAAACTCTATAAACAGCAAAGCTTTTAGAGTGGCGTGCGGAACTGTGTCCAGATAACCGGGTACTTTCTAGCTAGAATGAAACCCCTGTTGTCTTACCCACTAAAAATGCCTCTCCTACTTAAATTGTGAAAATCCGGTTCTCTTGGTGCAGGAACCACCACTTTCATCGCTAAACACACAGATTGTATTTCGTGCAATTCTGTATCTTTCCTGCACTGTATAAGGAAACCTTGTTTCCATTTCCGCTGAGGTCCCTCAGGATAGATGAAACAACAGGATAGGTGAGGGGCAAGCTCTGATTACTGGACCCCAGAGATTCCGCTCTCCGTCGAAGATGACCAGGCTGGCCTCTAGGGGGCGATGTTTTCCTACCTTTGGAGTCCGGGACTCCTGCAGGGCTGAGCTTCAAATTCAACCTTCCTTGAGAACACAGTTTATTTTTCTAAGAGGCCCAGAATTTTCTTGCCAGTGTGATTTTACTCCACTTTCTGGGAATGAGTCTCTTCACTTATCACAATCACTGAGACTTTTCAGACAGGCAGGGGGCAAGTAAAGTGAGGAGCTAGAACCACTCAAGAGCGGAGGTAAAATAGTACGTTTCTGAAAGGTGTGAGGAGAGATTAGTCAGGCGCCAAGATACCAAACCTCAGCCGTCCACTGCCTGCCAAGCCCTTTCCATCTAGTCCGCCGCCGCAGTACCACAGGCCAGTTTCTGTCTTCAGTAGGGCAAAGCATGGAAGGACATAGCAGTACTTGCTTGGGAGCAGGGACACCTTTTGTCCCTTTTCCCTCTTCTTTTCTGAAAGATTTGTTGTTGTTTTCCTACAAAACTGAATTCATGTCTGGCATGGTCTCTCTGTCTCTCTGTCTCTGTCTCTCTCTCTCTCTCTCACACACACACACACACACACACACAATCAAAAAGCAACAATATTCATATATTCATATACCCAGTAATAATTTTTTCATAAAATAGATGAGCACATTAATTTGTAATACCAGCAAAAGGCAGAGGAGCTTGGGAAAGAACAGCCAGTAAGACCACTTCCTGTACAAACACATGTGTACAAATTTTAAGCACCCAAATCAAAAAGCTGGATTTAGGGCTGGAGAGACCTAATGGTTGTAAGCATGGACAGTTCTTCCAGAGGACCAGAGTTCGATTCTTAGCCCCATGTCAGGCAGTTCATGATTACCTGTAACTCTGGTTTCCTGGGTTGGGTTCCCTCTGCTGACCTCCATGGCTATCAGGCACATCCGTGTTATTAGGCATGTATGCAAATAAAGCATTCACACATATAAGATAAAATAAATAAATCTTTAAAAATCTTTTTAAAAGAATAAATAAAGCAAGACAATAAATCAGGCAAGATACATATGAAAAGATATTCAACAAAACATTTCTTAGTAGGGTAAACTGGAAGCAACCTAAATATCTGTTGTGTATCTGTTAATGTTTGTCTTCCAAGCATGATATATTTTTTGAGGTAATCTTACTATGTAGCACAGACTGACCCTAAATGATTCTGGATGGCCTCAACTCAAGATCCTCCTGTCTGTACCTCCCTAGTGCTGGGATTACAAGCTTGTTCTACTAGGTCCCAGCTTTTTTTTTTTTATTTTTATTTGTGTGTGTTTGTGTGTCTAAGTCTATGCCATGTGTATTTGTGTACCCAGGGGAGTGAGAAGAGGGCACTAGATGCCCTACATCTGGAGTTACAGGCAGTTGTGAGTTTCCCAGTGCAAATGCTGGGAACCCCCGAGCGCAGCAAGCCCTCTCACCCACTGAAGCATCTCTTTAGCACACCCGTTTCTTTTTAAAGTTATCATCCTATCACTTCAAATATCAAAATCTAGTTTGATTCAGGATAACATCTAATTAGATAAGGAAGCTGCTTGCTGTCAGAAATAGCAGGAAGAACTATCATGTGATTTCCAGATCTACTAATTACCAAGAGAAAGTATGTCTCTTTTGAAGATTTACTTTTATTTTTTATTTATACGCATGTGTGCTTGTATCTGCATGTGCCCTAAGAGACCAAAAAAAAAGGGTGTCAGAGCTGGAGCTGGAGTTAGAGAATTCCAGTCCTCTAGAAGAGGATGCCCAGTTTTCCATCCCCCCCAAAAAAAGCATGCAGCCAAAACAATATACATATAAATTAAAAAAAAAAAAGTAGGAGTCTCCCTGTGAGCTCAAGGCCAGCCTGGCTCAGCCCGGTCTATGTAGTAAGTGAGACCTTGTCTCAAAATCAAAAAGAAGCAAAGGCAGGATTGCTGTAAGTTCAAGGCCAGCCTGACCATAATGAGGCTTATCTCAGTAACAACAAAGGAGGCTACAGTGATGGCTCAGCAGTTAAGAGCACTCGCTGCTCTTCTAAAAGACCCGGATTCTGTTCCCAGCACTCACATGGCTGCTCATACCCATCTGTAACTCAAGTTCCAGGGGATCTGACACCCTCTTCTGGCCTCCTCAGGTATAAAGTCAACAAAATAAAAATAAGCCTCTGCCCCCTCCACCAAAGAACACACACACACACACACACAACCAGTTAAAAAGCTAGTTGTAGCTCAGTGATAGCATGCACAAGATTCTTGAGTTCATTCCCCAATGGGGAGGAGTGGGAGGAAAATGTAAGGAAAAAGACAAGGAAAAAAAAGTCAACCAGGAAGTACACACCTGTGATTCCAGCACATTCGAGCAGAGGCAGGAGGACTGAATTGAAGGTTGCCTTGGGCTAAGACCTTATTACATTAAAGAAATATATGAACAATATGCACATGCACACAACCCAGCACCAGGAGCCTGAGGTAGAAAGACCATGAATTTGAAACCAGCCTTGGCCGCTTATCAATGCTATTTAAAAAAAGAAAAAGACACTTGGGAGGCAGAGGCAGGCAGATTTCTGAGTTCGAGGCCAGCCTGGTCTACAGAGTAAGTTCCAGGACAGCCAGGGCTACACAGAGAAACCCTGTCTCGAAAAGCAAAAAAAAAAAAAAAAAAAAAAAAAAAGACATTTTATTTTATTGGGCCTGAGATCAGGAAAAGAAATTTGATGACCTGGATAATAGTCATTAGAGAATTATTAACATTTATGAATAATAATTGTATTAGTTATACAGAAGAATGCCCTAAGTTTTAATAGTTGCCTCCTGGAATCTGTAACTTACTGTAAAGTGGTTCAGGGAAATGTATGTTGTAGAAGTAATCTGGCTTTTCTATGCATGCCCTAGCTCTCAAAGAAAGATACAAACACTTATTTATATATGACTTAGGGCCTTAGCTCAGATTTGCTCCCCAACTAGCTCTTAACATATATTAACCTGTTTATACTAGTCTATGTCTGCCACGTGGTTGGTCATCTCTCCTCAGTCTCATACGACTGACTTCCTCAGAGTGTGGATGGCGAATCTTCCTGCACCTGACTCTGTCCCAGAGTTCCCCTCTCTCTCCCAAATGTTCTCCCTCAGATTTTAATTGACAGGTGATGCTTCCTCACAGATTATCCATACAGTATATATTTATACCGGATTCTTTAAGAAAGGGAGCCAGACAGATGGATCAGTGGTAAAGAACACTGGCTGCTCTCCCAGAGGACCTAGGTTCAATTCCCAGCACCTACATGGTTGCTCACAGCTGTCTGTAAGTCCAGTTCCAGGGGTTCCAGTCTCTTCTGGCCTCTGCTTGCACCAGGTATGCACATGATATACATCCAAACATGCAGGCAAAACAGTCATATATAGAAGATAATAGGAATAGTTTTAAAGGGAAAGAAGGAAAGGAGAGACAGAAAAAAAGAACAAAGTATTGTCAATATTGAATATAGATTAAAAATATATTGGTATTCATCCCGTTATTTTTAAGTTTTCTTTTACAGATAAACTTTTCTCTAAATAACTTGGGAAATTGCTTCCTGTGGACCAACATTTACATACAGATAGTAGTTGGTGCCATTTACAGAAAGGTTTTAATGTAAAATGAGAGACCTTAGTTCTTCTTATGCAGCCGACCTTCGTTTGACCTCAGAAGGCTCCCACTGGCTGGTTTCTCTGGACCACGGTTGAGTAGCTTCTGAGTGAGAAGCCTATTCTGCTCCTGAGCCGACACTGGCCAGACCCTGCCTCGCCTCAGCTAAGCGGACTGTAGAATTTTGCTGTCAAATGTACCCCGCTCTGCTTTGGGAGCGGCATTAGGTCCTTATGTCACAGGGATGTAAGTGGCTGTGTGCTAAGCCGAGCTGCGTGCCTGGCAGCTTTATTATAACATTTTCACTGCTAGCCACAGTGACAAAATGGTTTCCAATCAGCCAGAGCACCCAGCACTCCTCGGGGGTGTGTAGACAAGCCCAGATTTAATCCACTTCCCCTCTCCTGGATGAAGCCTCGAGGAGTCCAGGGCTGGCTGGTAAAGTTCAGATCTGCCTCAGGACCCACTGAGCTCTTCTGCCTTACCCACTGTCTCAGTCACTGTCTACTGCTATGAAGAGACCATGACCACAGCAATTCAAAGAAGCATTTAAGGGGCTGGAGAGATGGCTCAGTGGTTAAGAGCACTGACTGCACTTCCAGAGGTCCTGAGTTCAAATCCCAGCAACCACATGGTGGCTCACAACCATCTGTAATGGGATCTGATGCCCTCTTCTGGTGTGTCTGAAGACAGCGACAGTGTACTTATATATTTAAAATAAATGGATAAATCTTTAAAAAAAAAAAAAAAAAAAAAGAAGCATTTAACTGGGGGCTTGCCTAGACTCAGAGGGTTAATCCATTATCATCGTGGCAGGCAGGTACTGGATAGTAGCTGAGAGCTACATCCTGCTCCATAAGCAGAACCTGGGTCTGAGGAGGGTTTTTAAAACTTCAGAGTCCCAGTGACCCAGTACTTCCAAGGCTATGCCTCCTGATGCTTCTAATCCTATCAGAGTTCCACTCCCTGATGACAAAGGATTCAAATGTAGTGGCCTAAGGGGGCTAGCCTTATTCAAATCACCACACCTACATACACTTCAATATTTTTTTTTTATAGTTTTGCCCAAGGAAAATGACTAAAATTCTAAGGCATAATACTACAACTTTATTCAGGAAATTATTACACAGGGCTGATGCAAAACAGATATCCACAGAGTTTTATAAATCTGATAGCTACACTTCCAGAAGAGACGCAGTCATTGCAAACAAGGAATCGACAACAGAGGGGTTGTGAAGGCTGCAGTGTGTTGAGCAAGCTTCCCCATTGTCTGTGGTGGAGGTGGTCCACTGAGCAGGAGGAGAAGGTGGCCACGGAGAATCCATGCTTCCTGGTTCTGCCTACATTCAGCTCAGTGGTAGGCCTTGCTAAATTCCTGGAGGGCCCAGCGTTTGTTCTCGGCTGCCAGTCTAAGCTGAGTGTACTCCTTCACCAGGTTCTCAAAGTCTTCACCCAGGACCTCATAGGTGTGCAGGACCAGTCTCGACTTCTCCAAGTCCTGCTCTTGGAGGTGAATGGCTCCCTCCAAACGGTCCCTAAGAGCCCCAGCAGAGAAAGTTCAATAGAAGGATGTAAGTCCTCAAAAAACAGACCTGAACAAGTCTGAAGAACAGCTGGGTCCAGCTCTTGGGGGTTCTTACCTAATTAGGCGATGGACTTCCACTTTCTCAGCGCTATAAGTGTCAGACAAGATCTTCAACTCTTCCATCCTGACAGAGAGAGAAAGAAATGGAACATGGAAGATCCCAAACCAAGGAAGAGTTCAGGGGCTGGCAAGATGGCTGAGTGGGAAAAGGGCTTGCTGCTCTAGCCTAATGATTTGAGTGCAATCCCTGGAACCCACATAAAGGTAGAAGATGAGACCTGGATCCACAGAGTTGTCCTCTGACCTCTATATGCACTGTGGAGCATGTGCGTGCTCGCGGCACACACACACACACACACACACACACGCATGCCCACACACGCACACAAACGCACTCCTTAGTGCTCTCTCAAAGTAAATAGGAATACCTAAGAAGTTGGGTGCTGGAAAAATGGCTCAGTGGTTAAAAGCATTTATCACTCTTGCAGAAGATACAGGTTCAGCTTCTGGCATCCACAAGGCAGCTCATAATTGCCTGTGACTCCAGTTCTAAGGAATCTAATACCCTCTCTTTATAATTTATTTATTTTTATACTCATTGGAGTTCTGCCTACAAGTATGTCTGTGTGAAGGTATCAGATCCCCTGGAACTGAAGTTACAGACTTCATTGAGCTGCCATGTGGGTGCTGGGAATTGAACCAGGGTTGTTTGGAAGAACAGCTCATGCTCTTAATCTCTGAGCCATCTTTCCAGACCATGACACCCTCTTCTACCTCTGTGGCCACCAGAGGTCATACATGCAATCCTAGATATAGAAGGAGGAGGAAGAAGAAGGAGAGGAGGAAGAGAAATCAAAACAGAACTTTCAAAAAAGGAACTGCTAACTCTGTTACAGAGGCACACACCTTTAACCCCAGCACTCAATTGACAGAGACAGGTGGATCTCTCAGTTCAAAGTTAGCCTGGCCTATAAAATGAGTTTCAGGTCAACCAGTTTCTTTTTTTGTTTTTGTTTTTGTTTTTCGTTTTTTGTTTTTTTCCGAGACAGGGTTTCTCTTTATAGCCCGGGCTGTCCTGGAACTCACTCTGTAGACTAGGCTGGCCCTGAACTCAGAAATCTGCTTGCCTCTGCCTCCCAAGTGCTGGGATTAAAGGCGTGCGCCACCACCACCCGGTCCAGGTCAACCAGTTAGCCAGGACTACATAGTAAGACCCTATTGCTGGGAAAAAACAAACAAACAAACAAACAAACCCACAGTCAAGGTACAAGGATAGAGAGAAAAATCACTGTGAATCCCCAAGCAACTGACCTTACAGTAAAACACCCATTTCACAAGGCTATAAAATAAATAAATACTTAACAGTGTCACAAGTTTTTAGAGTAACATCAAGAAAGGCTAACTATACTACTGTGGGACACTTGCTGGGACACACCGGTACTAGGCGTGGTGAAGAGAGTGATGAGGAACAGGGCTGGAGAAGTGGCATGAAGAAGAGAGTCCCTTTGATCCACCAGGCTCACAGCTCACCTCAACTTAAGGATCATAGCGTTGCATTTGATCTCCAGGTACTGGGCATTGATGCGGTCTAGCTCAGACTGAGTTTTCAGCCGGTGCTCCTGAAGAAGCCTCTGCAGCAAACTGAGGCAGCGGAGAAGCACCTGAACCCCCAAGATAAGAACAAGCAAGGTGTAAGAGAAGAACGCCCTTAGCCGAAGGAGTCCTGAGTCAGATAAAGGGGAGCAGGCCACACCCAGCACACCTGGGAGTAGGTGGCCCTCTTCTTCTCCAGAAGTACCAGCTGCTCCTTCTGCTGGCCCTTGGCCTCCAGGCACTGCTGCTTCTCCCTTACCAGGACCTTGGTCAGTGTCCACACCTTCGCTGCTTTCAGCTTGTCTCCATCAGAATCTAGGCACAGAGAAAGGGTCAGGGAAACTTCCAATGGACACCGCTCTGCAGGGGCCTTTGCCATCCTACATCCAAGTCATGCTTCTCCCCTGCGTTTCTAACAGTGTCTGCATCTTATAGTTAGGTTCTCACTGTATGGTCCAGGCTGTCCAAGGAATTCAAAGGAATATGCCTGCTGAAGCCTCGGAGTACTAGGTAACCCTTCGGTTTGGCTTGGTTGTTATTGATGATGTTGTTGTTGTTGAAAAAGGGTCTCTCTGTGCAGCCTGGCTGGCCTGGAACTCCATATGCAGAACAGTCTTGGCCTCAAACTCAGAGGTCCATCTGCTTCTGTGTCCCAGAGTGTTATGGTTAAAGGCATGCGCCATCATATCCAGCTTATTTGGATTTATTCTGAGTTATGTAATTGTGGGGGGAAGATCTGTGCATGTGAGCGCATGCAGAGGCTAGGTTTTCAGTCCTCCTACAACTGGAGGTACTGGCAGTTGTGAAGTGTGGGTGCTGGGAATGTCTTCTACAAGAGCCTCTTAACTAATCAGTCAATTCTCCAGCCCAAACTTTGAATTCCTTTCTGTACATGGTTTTTATGTGTTTATGGCAATGTAGACACATGAGTCCAGAAGAGGGCTCCAGATCTCATGAAACTGAGTTACAAGCACTTGTGAGCATCCTGACAAGGGAGCTAAAATCAAACTCAGGTCTTCTGGAACAGCAGGAGCCTCTTAGCCACTGAGTACCTCTACAGCCTGCAGTCCTACATTCTTAAACCACAAAATAAAGGTAAGAGGGACACGGATATGCTGAACTTCTCTCTTTGCCATTCTGACCCTTCTGAGGAAACAATTCATCTTTTCCTGAAGCGAGAGATCATTCAGCAAAGGAATCTTGACAAAAGTCTGTTCTAATCCCACTACCAAGGAAATAAACATTTCCGATTCTAAAGTCTCAGAGTAGTCTAAACTAGGCATGGTAGGTCATGCCAATAATCCCAACATTTGGGAGACTGAGGCAGGATTGCCAAGGTTTGAGACCAACTTGGGTAACACAGTAAGTTCCTGGCTAGACAGTCTAGAATACAGAGTAAGACCTGTTTAACACCCACATCAAACTGAAAAAGCTGGCTAGCCAGGGAACTGGGGGCACTGAGGAGGCCAGAGTGGCTCGCACCTGAACTGGGGTCATGGTAGCACAGCAGAGTGAAGCATTTCCTCTTGAGCTGTTCCTCCACCTCCAGCTGGAGCCGAGCCTTCATCCACACAAAATCCTAGAGGCACACAGACCATTAGCACAAGGAAGACCTTCTCAGCGAGTATGAGAACACAGCCTCACAAATAATCAAAGAAACGGCATCAAGAGAGCCGGGAATGACGGTACACTAATCCTAACATTTGGGAGACTGAGGCAGGACAGGGAATTTAAGGTCAGAGACTATATGAGACCCTGTCTCAAAAACACAAATTGATAACACTAAGCCAGCCAATTATGTTATATCCATATAGAGGAAGCCTACCAGGAGTTGTTTATCCTTGCCATACTGGGGATTGAAACAAGGACCCTGTGCATGCTGGGTACGGGGCTAGCTCCGGGGCTAGCTCCGGGGCTAGCTCCGTATCCTGGAAGTGCTTTAAGCTGATACAATAAAGCTATCAGTCACCCAGTGCCTACACACTGTTCACAGTGCTAATGGAGGTATCCTTCTATTTCTTTATATTTATTATTGTTTTTTTGGGGGGAGTTGTTTGTGGTGGTTTTTTGTTTGTTTGCTTGAGACAGGGTTTTTCTACATAGTCCTGGCTATCCTGGAACTCATGCAGACCAGACTGGCCTCAAACTTACAGAGATCTGCCTGCCTCTGCCTCCAAGTGTTAGGATTTCTTGTTAAAAGATTTATGTTTATGTCTGTTTGGGGGAATGTTCACACCTCAGTGTAGGTGCCCATGGAGTCCAGAAGTAGGTGGACCCCGGAGCTGGAATTATAAGCAGTTATGTCCTACCCCAGGTTGGTCCTGTGTAAGAGCAGTATGTGTTTGTACTCATAGTGACTGAGCGTCTCTGCAGCCTTAGCCTCTACTCTTCAACTACCTATGCTGATTTGAGTCCTTTTGTTTTTTTAAAAGGCAGTCTCATGTAGCCCAAGCTGCCCTTAACTGAGTAGCCAAGGATGATGTTGAACTTGTGGGTCATGAGTTTGAGGCCAGTCTGGCCTACAGTGATACCCTGTCTAAAACAAACAAACAAACAAACAAACAAACAAAGGGATGGGCCAAGGCTGCCCGAGCATGTCTTTGTTCACAGTGCCCACTCAGGAGGCAGAGGCAGGTGGATCTCTCTGAGTTCAAGGTCAGCCTGATCTACACAGAGAGTTCGTCCAGCCACAAGGACAGAGTTAGGCCTGTCACCCAAAAGAGTTTTTAAAAGGGGGAAGACTGCAGAGATGGCTCAGTGGTTGAGAACACTGACTGTTCTTCCAAAGGACCCAGGTTTGTGTCCAACTTTACAACAGCTGTAGCTTGTTCCAGGGCATCCAGCCCCTTTGTCTAGCCTCTGCAGGTATGCGGTGCACAGACATACACACAGGCAAAACATTCACATATATTTAAAAACTGAGACAGCAGAGAGTAGAATACCATTGGCATTGTTTATAACATTGCGTTTCACTTTCAGTCTCCGGCTGAGAGGCAGAGCAAGAGGACAGTGGGGACTTTGTCCCTGCTTGGAAGTATCTCAGAGAGACGCACATTGTGTGGCCATGGTAGCTGAGGCTTGTCACCTTTACAAGTCAGCCTGGTGCAACAGGACTACCTCAAGTAAGTGGGGCACGCCAGCTGACAGAAACACTACAGGGGCTGGGCAAATCATCTAAAATTGTCTGTCACAGACTCAGATGTGGACTCCATGAAGGAACACCAGCTAACCTAAAGAGGGCAGTGATGCAGTACCCAGCTTACCCCGTCTGTGGTGGTTTGTATATGCTTGGCCCAGGGTGTGGCCTTTGTTAGGTGTAGCCCACTATGGGGGTGGGCTTTAAGACCCTCCTCGTAGCTGCCTGAGGACACCAGTTTTCTGGTTGTCTTCAGAACAAAATGTAGAACTCTCAGTTCCTCTAGCACCATACCTGCCTGGATGTTGCCATGTTTTCAGCCTTGATGATAATGGACTGAACCTCTGAACCTGTAAGCCAGCCCCAATTAAATATTGTCCTTTATAAGAGTTGCCTTGGTCATAGTGTCTCTTCACAGCAATGGAAACCCTAACTAAGACATGGTTACCACATACTCTTGTTTCAAACAAGATGAAATGCAATTCTAGACGTAGTATTTCAGACCTTCTTGTCTTCTGTGTAATGTCTTCCTTGAGTCTGACCATATGATATGTAGCATTTTCAGAAAAACAGTAAAGCTTAATAAGAAAATTTTAGGGGGTGGAGAGATGGCTCAGCAGTTAAGAGCACTAGCTGCTCTTCCGGAGAACCCTCATTCAAGTCTGGCACCTACATGGAACTCCAGTTCCAGGAAATCGGATGCCCTCTTCTGGTTTCTACGTGCACTCCACACATGAAGTGCATAGACAATTAGGCAAAACACACATAAACTGATGATGATGATGATGATGATGATGATGATAATTTTTTTAAAAAGGAAAAAACAGAAGAAATGTTAGCTCACAGAAGCCTTGGGTTTGATCCCCTAGCACCTCATAAATCAAGCATGGTTGTGCACACTTGTAATCCCAGCACTTGGGAGGTGTAGGCAAGGAGGATCCAAAGTTCAAAGCCAGCCTGAAATAAATAAATGAGGTCCTAACAAAAAAGAAAAGAGAGCCGGGCGGTGGTGGCGCACACCTTTAATCTCAGCACTTGGGAAGCAGAGGCAGGTGGATTTCTGAGTTCGAGGCCATCCTGGTCTACAGAATGAGTTCCAGGACAGCCAGGGCTATACAGAGAAACCCTGTCTCGAAAAACCAAAAAAAAAAAAAAAAAAGAAAGAAAGAAAGAAAGAAAAAAGAAATAAAAGAGAAGAGAGACAGACAGACAGATACTTACTACACAAGAACTTAACACATTTGACCCAGTATCTATTTCCCACCTGCGAGGGTGGCATGAGCTCCAGAAGGTCAGCCTTCTCCAGCCCTAGCAGTGGGGGCCTCTCCGTCTCCTGCCCAGGACCTGAGAGTTGTGTCAGCTCAGTTACAAGCAGCCGTTGTTCAAGGGTCTCATGAAACTGAAAATAAAAACAAAGCAAGAAAAAAAAAAAACAAAACTATAAGACTTTTGACTTAACCAGAAAGTGGTGTCACATAGCACTTGAGATTCAGAGGCAGGGGGATCTCTGTGAGTTCCAGGCCAGCCTGGTCTACAAAGCGAGTTCCAGGGCAGCCACACAGAGAAACTCTGTCTTGAAATAAAAACAAACAAACAAAAAAACTTTCAACTTGGCCTTTAATCTCAGTAATCAGGAGGCAGAGGCAGGCAGATCTTTGTGAGGTTGAGGATAGCCTGGTCTACAAAGCCAGTTCCAGGCCAGCCAGGGCTATACCCTCTCAAAAGAACAAAGGAGAACTCCATCCCCGAGTCTTCCATCCCGATCATCTCTTCTCACACACTTCATGGTCCTCGAGTCAATAGCCACCGCAGAGAACTGAATTCAGTGAGCTGAATTACTAGGGTTCCCTCTACCTCCCTCTCCCCCTGTCCAGTCTTCATTTCTTTCCTCCTTCCCTCTCTCCTTTTCCCTCTTCCTACAGGGGCTCACTGTGTTGCCCAGGTTAGCCCCAAATTTCTACATTCTAGCTCTTTCCACAGCCACACAAGCCCTGGGTAACGATCATATGCTGCCATAACCGGCTAGCCAAGTTGTTCTCATCCCTGGACCTAATGCCTACCTTGTTTCTCCGGCCTCACCTTTTTGTCTTTGGAGGTTAGGTTTGTGTCTTTGGCCTTTACGTAGTAGTCCACGAGCAGCTCTTGGATAACTCTCTGTAAGATCTCATACCTCAGCCATTCTGTCTTACGAAGCCGAACTTCACTCCACGCCTCAAAACAAAACAGAACCCGTCTAAGACCGTCTTTCTCTAAGACTTTCCCTCTTCCTGCCATCCTTCCTCCCAGGGGCCTTACCTGAGCCTGCTCCTTGGCCAGCGCGAGGCTTAGGCCACTCTCATCCACGTGCTGGGACAGACTGAGCAAGAGCTTGCTGAAATATGGATTCTTTATGAGATCCTCCTCTGTCAGGGCACATGGAGGAAACTGCTTGTCACACACTAAAAATGACAGACAAAGCAAACACATGGACTCCTTGCTTTATATAACTGGGCATAACTTTGCTTATTTCTAAAAACACAAAACAAAACCCTGTTTTTCAGTAGGAAAATTCTCTAAATATAATGCAATTTAAACAGAAGAATAAGGGAAGCCAGGAACGATGACCCACATGACCCACACCTGTAATCCCTGCTCCTCGGGAGACCAAGGTAGGAGGGTCCTTTAAACACAAGACTCTGACATCAGCCTGACAACATAGTGAGATGTTGCCAAAAATAAATAGTTGCTGGCTGTTTAGACGGCTCAGCTGGTAAGGATACGTGCAGCCAAACCTAATGACCAGGGTCTGCTTCCCAGAAAGCACAGGGCAGCCTGAGAGCACCAACTCCTCAAAATGTCTCCTGATCCCTACACTCCAGTGCTCACATAAACAAACAAAGAAAAGCAAATAAATAGAACAAGTATTTGGATGTGGTGGCACACACTTGGAATCTCAGTGTTAGGGAGAAGGAAGCACAAGAGTTGGGAGTTCGAGGCCAGCTTGGGCTACATGATCTGCAAAGGGGCCTAGGTTACATTGTGAGACCCTGCCTCAAAACCTAAATCACAAATAAACCAGAAATGACCCTCAAATTAGCAAGCATTTACTTTGTATATGAAGACCTTAACCAAAGGATACGAGGGAGTAACTAATGATGGTGTGTGTTGCCAGGGACTTGGGCACGCCAAGCAAGGGCTTTCCCGTGTGCTACATACAGCCTAGCTCCAAAGTTAAAATCTTGGTAAATAGAAATGTAAGGAGTAGGGGTGTGGGTCAGTGGTAGAGCATGTGCTTGCTGTGGACTTGGTTGGCTCCCAAGCTCCAAGAGAAAAAAAAAAAGAGAGACCTTTTAGTATGGATCACCACAGTAACCAAAATACTTCATTCATATGCTTACTAGAAACTTTGCTTTTTTAAAGTTTTTCTATGTAGGCTGGCTTTGAATTTGTCATCCTCCTGCCTCAGCCACCTAAGCGCTGGGATTACAGGCATGCAACACAAAGCCTGGCCAATATCATTAGAGTTCTTGAGGAAGAGGGGAAACAGACATGCAAGTTCCAACTGTGGAGACGGCCTCACTCATTCACACAAGCAAGGCTGAGAAAGGAGAAGCAAGAGATTAACTGACCCTGTAAACAGAGCCCAGTGACCCTTGTAGGCCGCATAGGTATAAGAGGACACGGAGAGGTCGGTGTCCTTTGGTTACTCCATCTCTCTCCGAGGGGGCTCTGCTGACATCTTTTACCATTCTCTAACATACACACGCACGCACACGCGCACACGCACATGCACACGCACACACACACACACACGCACACTCATGCGCACTCACGCACACACACGCACGCAAACACGTTTATTCTTTGGAGTATTATTATTATGTTCAAAGTCATTTTAGAGAATAAAAAATAAATCTTTTATTTTCGTTTTCAGGCACAAAATTGGGTGTGGTAAGGCATACTTATAATCTCCAAACTGTGAGGTGGAGGCAGGAGAATCAGAAGTTTAAGGCCAGCCTGGGCTACCAGAGAAACATGAAAACACAAGTAGGAAAGAAGCCTTTAAGGGACAGGCCAGCCACCCTTCCCTTAGCAACAGATTGCCAATGCACCATGGCATGCAGCAGCTACTGCAGAAACAGGCACTGAGTCAGCACGAGCAGCTGGTCCAACCTGCTGCTTAGTAAAATGCCCCAGAACCTCCTAGACTCTCTACTCTCCTCAGAAGCGGGGGCTGTGAGTGAAACCGTTCTAGTGGGCCTTGTGAACCTTCTTCATCTCAGGAGCAAGGGTCTAGATGAGACCCCTGGAAGAGTCGTCAGGCCATGTGCGGGTGGGGGATGAATAGGATGGCCTCTATTGACTCATGGGTTTGAATGCAGAGCCACAGGGAGCCGCACCATCAGGAGGTGCGGCCTTGTGGAAGCCTGTCACTGTGGAGGCAGACTTTGAGGTCTTATATATACTCAAGCTATGCCCAAGGTGAGACACAGTCTCCTTCTGCTGCCTGTAGATCAAGATGTAGAACTCTCAGCAACTCCAGCTCCATGTCTGCCTGCATGCTGCCATGGTTCCCACCATGATGATGATGGACTGAACCTCAGAAATTAAGCCAGCCCTAGTTAAATGTTTTCCTTTATAAGAGTTACCATGGTCACTGTGTCTCTTCACAGCACTGAGACCCTGACTAGGACACACCCCTTACCTTGCTGTAGTATCTCCACGCCTTCTCCAGGTGAGCAGAAATCTCCGGATGCCATCTGGTTTTCTTGGTATCTGTATGGAAACAAATGGGAGAAAATCCAAGTTGAACAAACCCCTGACTGCTCCAGCTAAAGCTACCATAGGCAGTCTCACAAGCCCAGCCTGGGCTCGAACTCTGTGCCCCTGAGGCAAGTCTTGAACCTTGACCCTCTTCTTCCTGGGTGCTAGGATTAAAAAAGTTCATGCCGCCGGCAGTGGTGACGCACGTCTTTAATCCCAGCACTTGGGAGGCAGAGGCAGGCGGATTTCTGAGTTCGAGGACAGCCTGGTCTACAGAGTAAGTTCCAGGACGGCCAGGACTACACAGAGAAACCCTGTCTCGAAAAATAAAAAAACAAAAAAAAAAGTTCATGACATAACATCTGCCTCAGAGATGTTTCTTATAGAGCAGGCCTGTATCAGACATCAGGATCCCCAAATTCTTTACCATTTTATGGACAAACGTACAAATAAATATCAGACTACTTTACATTCCAAGAACAAAATGACTCCCAAGCTGTCCAAAAGATGACTCTCCTAGCTTCACCCCTACCCACCCAAATCCACTAAGGTCTAAAGGAAGGTGTCTTCCTACCACTACCATTGTGCTTGAACTACAAACTGTTGTTCTCATGTTCCCAGTAACCTGAGGGGTGGGGGTGGGGGTGAGGGTCCAAGTGTGCCTTTTGCCCAGTGATAGCTCAGCTATGGAATATCACACTGGTTTTCTGGTGATTCTCTGACAGCGTCATCTCATGGAAGAACTGTTTGTCTGGGAGCAAGAGTGAAAGACACTTGAACTACACCAGCTTTTCCATTAACGACGTTCCTAGAGGAGAGGCCATACCACAATGCACTGCAGAGTGGTTAGTGTGAGGACATAGCTATGGGTGTTTTGCCAGAACCTGGAGCACCTTAAAAAGAATGTCATCAACAGACAGCAATGAGAAGAAACTCAACAGGAACACAAACATCGCCCGCTCATTCTTTCCCATTTATTGCTTTCCCCTCTCCTCCAAATGGCAGCTGAGCCTGAAGCAGCCCCTAGTCTGAAGCTTATTAGGACTTAACGCTTCATGTCCACAGAACATTGGTTTATTCGCTCCTTTTATGAGTCACATGAAAGCAACTAGCCGTTTGATTTGTAAGGTGGTCTAGAGGAATCAGCTGAGGAGGCGCAATGCTAGGCATTAATTTGTGACTCTGCCACCCCAATGTTTTCCGTGTGGGTTTAAGTGAAACGCTCGCTTTTCTGGTGCCAACACTGTTCCACCTGCAAAACCGCGATAACGATTCTTGCCTTGCATGAAACATCAAAAATTAATAACAATCAACTTGTCAACAAAAGCTATTTGGTTAAGTTTTACCAATAAGTTCTGTTTTACCAATTCAAAATGTTGTTGAACTATACCTACAAATAAAGTTTTGCAGGCCAGTTAGGCACCCAGCCACGAGGGTTTCAACCGCTCAAGGGTCTCAGCGGAGCCGCCCGCCTTCTGCGACCACAGGACGTGACCTCAGGCTACATCCCCACCCCGCGCAGGCAGCCGGGGTCACACGCGCAGGAGCGCCGAGTGCCGAGCTCTGACGCAGGCGTGCTTCGAGCCCTCCAGCCGTCCCTGCACGACGCAGATTGATAGTTCTGTTTTCATAAGAGGTGAACCTTACAAGGCCGGAGATAATCAAGATGCAGAACGCGCTCTCCGGCGCCGACCTACCGTCTGGGCGCCAAGGAGTCCTAAGGGCGAGCGCGGCCTCGGTGCAGGCTCGCGGTCATCGAGCGCTAACCTGCACAGCTCGCCGCCGGAGCTATGAGGCCGGGGCCTGCCCAGGATGGGCGCTCCGGGCCAGCGGAAACACAACTGGTCTTAAATCAGTCCGGCGCGGGACGGGGCGGGGCCTCCGTTCCCGCCTGGCGCAGCCCCGCCCCGGGAGCCCGCGCTCGGCGCAACGGTCGCGGTAGCCGCTCCGAGCCTAAAGTCGGAACTTCGCTCATTTAACGTAAGAAAGACGAAGGATATATAGAGGTGACAGCCCAGCCCAGAAGCTTAGGCCTGCCACTGTGGTGCTCGAAGGTCGAGCCAATGTGTTGTTGGTATCAGAGATCTTCCTGTCTCTGCCTCCACCAAAAAGTTCACGCCACGGCACCCGGACTGGTTTTTATTTGTAGATGTCGGCGAGCGCATGCGCCTTATGTGGGCTGTATCCACGGAGGCCAGAAGAGGGAGCCAGAGCCCTTTGAGCCGATGTTACAGGTGCTTGTGAGCTGCCGGATTTTGGGGTGGATTTTGGGTTCTGGGACTTGAACTCAAGTCCTATGTAAGAGAAGTCACCCACTGAGCCGTCGCCCCAGCCTCAACTCTTGAATTTCTTTCTTTCTTTTTTTTTTTTCGAGACAAGGTTTCTCTGTGTAGTCCTGGCTGTCCTGGAACTCACTCTGTAGACCAGGCTGGCCTCGAACTCAGAAATCCGCCTGCCTCTGCCTCCCAAGTGCTGGGATTAAAGGTGTGCGCCACCACCGCCCGGCAACTCTTGAATTTCTTAACTTAGCCTCCTCCGCTCTCCCTTTATTATTATTTTTTTTAATCACGTTTTATTTACTGTGTGTCCTACATGTTCTGTGGAGGTCAGAAGACATAGTGGGAATCAGTTCTTCCAAGCTCCAGGTTCTGAGAGTGAACCGTCATAGGCTTGGCGCCATTGAGCCATGTTAACTGCCCTGCCCCACCCCCCCTACTCATTTCTCATCCTTCACTCCTACACTGGTTTGTAAAACTAAGGGTACCCAATTAGGAGGTGATTTCTTTTAGAAAATAAGATGGGTACTTCGTCCTGTACTATATTCATCCTTCATCCTGTCTACTCTGGAGGTTGAGTTAGGAAGATCTAGAGTTCAAAGCTAGGCCTGGGCACTATGCTAAAGTTGCCCATCTGAAAAAATAAAAGTTTTATATGAAATAAACTCCTTCAAGGTTAGATCTCTTTTTACATTTTTATTTATTTTACTGTTTATGTGCGTGGTTGTTTGGCTAGCACGTATGTCTGTGTACCACTTGTATCCTTGGTTCTGTGAGATCCTCTGGAATTGGTTACAATTACCACCATATAGATGCTGAAAATCCAACCCAGGTTTTCTTGGAGAGCGATGTTTGAGCCATCTCCCTAGCCCGATGATTAGATCTCTTGCATCAGAGATAGGATGATAAGATAGAGCAAAAGTGTGCTAGGAAATGGAGCTGTTTAGCTTTTAATTAGAACAGTGGTTATCAACCTGTGGTGGAGACCCCTTTGATTGGTTGAACAACCTTTTCACAGGGGTCACCTAAGACCATTGGAGAACACAGATATTTACAATTCATAATAGCAAAGTTACAGTTAATGAAGTAGCAACAGGAATATGGTTGAGGGAGAGGTCACCACAACATGAGAATCTGTATTAAAGGGTCGAAGCATTAGGAAGGTTAGGGCCAGTCGTAGTGGCTCATGCCTCTAACCCCAGTGATCGGGAGGTAGAGGTAAGCAGATCTTTTATTTTGAGGACAGCCTGATCTACACAGAGAGTTCCAGGAGGACCAGGGTTGTGTAGAAAGATCCATCTTAGAGAGAAAGAGAGAGAGAAGGGGGGTCTTCCACTAGTATACGCAGAGGAATGATCTAGGGCAGAAAGCTTTTATGCCCTTGGTCAGAGCACCAGCTGCCAGGTCCCGTGTTTAATGCTAGAGTGCAGTCACTCTCCAAAGCTTTTAAAAATCACTTATGCTTCCTCAGTTCTGCAATGCAGCCTCATTAAATGCCAGGCCTACGCACGAACACTGCTCAGAACAAAATAGCAAGCATGCTTTGGTGATTTTCAGCTGATCAGAGATTTACTGAAATTTCATCTCCCAAGTCTTCAAGTTCTTAAACACTGAACTGCAAAGCTCTGGCTGAGTGGCTGGAAAGCACACAGGCCCTCAGCGGTGAAGGTACAGAAGGCTGCCTTCCAGAGGAAGATCAGGAAGATAGCGTGGACACCTCCCATTGGACAGAGCTCCCTGTGCAATTATCTCTTCCCTCTTTGTCCCTTTCAAGCCATGAGACCGTGGGCTACAGCTCTCCTTCCTGTCAGAGGTGGGGAACAACATATTTCTTGTTACTCCAATCTCTTAGCATTGGTGTACGGATCAAATGAGCTAACGGCTAAGAGAGTGCCTTGGAAAGACTATGGAAGTGAGGTGTTTTATTAAGTGCCTGGGGAGACACAGATA
Organism: Grammomys surdaster; assembly: GCF_004785775.1. Lineage (NCBI taxonomy): Eukaryota > Metazoa > Chordata > Mammalia > Rodentia > Muridae > Grammomys > Grammomys surdaster. The sequence goes on from NW_021620582.1 coordinate 2,508,234, forward strand.
AATGTGACCTAATTCCTACCCTAGGGAAATTCACACTCTGTTGAGAAGACACACATGAAAAGGAAATAACCCAAGGCAATAAATAGGTGTTGAAAGGGCAGTTTAGATTATAAATACCAGAGAAACTTAAAGAGGGGACAGACATTTCTCTGCAGAAATAAATAGGAAAGACTGAAATAAATCTTACTTTCACTATACCTAAAAAGGGAGAAAAAAACACTTTGAATGAGAGAGTCCAGCAAACTGAAGCAGAGACAGGAGGTCCAGCTGCATTGGAAATACCAGGACCCTGAGCCCGAAAGTAGAGGGGAAGGGGAAATTCATAGGTGAGGACTCAGAGACTAGAGAATTAACACGCTCTAGTACAGAGAGTATAGCGCATCCTAGCAACCAGAAATGCAGCAGAGATACACAACTTTAATCCCAGCATTCCAGAGGTAGAGACCAACAAACTTCTGTGAGTGTTCAAGAGTAGTTTACATAGTGAGTTCCAGGACAGCCAAGGCTATGTAGAGAGATCCCGTCTCAACAAAAAACAAAGGATTGCAAAAAAAAAACACTCAAATCAAACCACCCAATGTCCTGAGCAAGAGCTCCAACCCACCAACCTCCTTTTCCCCAGATTATTTTTTAAAGAGAATGGCCTTATTGAGGTTGAGCCTCATTGAGCATAAAATGTTTAAAGGGTTTTGCTGTAACTTCATTACCACAAGTCAGCTAGTGAATACCCTCCAAATTACTCATTGTCCAACGTTGCAGCCCATACCACCACTGCCAGCAGTCAAGAGGCTGAAGTAGGTAGGATCACAAACTTGAGGACAGCCTGGGCAACCATGTCTCAAAAGCAAACAAAGAAAGAAGAGATTAGGGTGTTGCCAAGTGATAGAGAGCTTACTACGAAAATATAGCATCCTGAACTCAGTCTCAAGTACCATAAATACACACACACACACACACACACACACACACATGTTTGTGGTTTGTATTTTAGGCCTCAAACTTACAAATGTAGCCCAGGGCTAGCTTTGAACTACTGATTCTCCTGCATTCACCTTCCAAATAAATAATCAAATTTAAAAATAAAAATATGGGCTGGAGAGATGGTGCAGTCTCTTCCAGAGATCCTGAGTTCAATTCTCAGCAACCACGTGGTGGCTCACAACCATCTGTAGTGGGATCTGATGCCCTCTTCTGGTGTGTCTGAGGAGAGCAACAGTATACTCACATACATAAAAATAAGGCTAAAAAATAGTAAAAATAAATAAATTAATTAATTAAAATAGATAAAAATAAAACTATAATGAAAATAGTGAACATAGAGGTACATACCTTTAATCCTAGCACTGGAGACACAGAGACACGGGGATCTCTGTGAGTTCAAGTTTACTGTAATGAGTTCCAGGACAGCCAGGGACCCTGTTGATAAGTAGTCAGGGCTGGAGAGATGGCTCAACAGTTAAGAACACTTGCTGCCCTTCAGAGGGCCTAAGTTTAGTTTTTTTTTTCCTTTTTTTTTTCTTCTTTTTTCTTTTTTTCTTCTTTTTCCTTTTTTCTTTTTTTTCTTTTTCTTTACTAAGTTTAGTTCTTTCTCTTTTTTTTTTTACTTTATTGTATGTACATTGGTGATTTGACTGAGTGTATGTCTGTGTGACGATGTTAGATCCCCCTGGAACAGGAGCTACAGACAGTTGTGATCTGCCACATGGGTGCTGGGAATTGAACTCAGGACCTACTGGGAAAGCAACCAGTCCTCTTCACCACTGAGCCATCTCTCCAGCCTCCTAAGTTTGAGTCTAAGCATCCACTTTGGGCAGCTCACAACGATTTCTAACTCCAGTTCCAGGAGATCCAACACCTTCTTTTGCCCTCTGTGAGCATCCGAATATGTGTGTACATACACACAGATACACATAACTTATGTGTATAGTCACATAAATTGAAAATGCTATATGCTAGATGTGGTGGTCCACACTTTCAATCCCAACACTTGGGAGGCAGAGGCAGGCAGATCTCTGAGTTGAGGTCTACAAAGTAAAATTGTGTAGAATCGTATGTTAGTAGAATAAAATTAAGACATGCTCTTCTTGGGAATCGGATCTTGTACTCACCATTGTGACTCATACATATCATTTCTACATTACTATATCAGTAATGTAATTTATTTTTTTGAGTTCATGTCTCCCTCTCTACTTCCCCCATTCCCCTGCCCCCCCACTACTGCCCCCAATTTCCCATCCATCACCATTCTTATACACCCACACACACCCACAACCATACCCCACCCCCGCCCCAGGTCTTGCTGTCCAGCCCTAGCTACTGAGATCAAGGGTATGCACCAACAGAACCAGCCTGCTCACAACTTTTTGTTGCCGAGGGGTAACATGAAATCTCTAAAAGCCTTAGTTTGTTTGGGTTTATATTCAAGGAAGCGCTTTCTCCTTCCTCTCGCACTTCCTCCTTCCTCCCGTGACCCCGCCTCCAATAGGCAGGATGGGATGGCAATAACTGGTGACTGAATGGATGGTGGACACTCCCTCAGCAATTATTTGTCCGTGCAATGTTGGGCCTTTATAGAGCCGGTCTTCCCTTTGCTGTTTGTCTTTCGTTCTGCTCTGCCACACTCCACACGCAAAGCACAACCATTCAGTTTTTAATCGCTCTTTCATGATGAAGCCAGTACGCCCCAGTACACCTGAGCTGGATTCCTGTCAGGCCGTGGGGGCGTGCTGGACAGAAAATTAGGCAGAGCATCTATTCTTGGTTAATCTTTTCAAGACATTGCTCTGAACCCAGGCTTCAGAAAAGCTCCGTGCATTTTAACTGGGTGATACATGTGAATGGGAATCTGCGAACAGACTACTTAACCTTTCAGACTCGGAGACTCCTTGGCGGTATTGTTTAACATTGCAGAGAAGAGTGGAAATTTACAGAATTCCTCCTGCAGGCACTCTGCCTACCACACTCTAGTCAGGAAACAAAGTGGCACACTAAAAAGAGAGGCCCAGCCAGTGTTTAGTATTCTTTTGTTTGTTTGTTTTGTTTTTATTTTGTTTTGTTTTTCGAGACAGAGTTTCTCTGTGTAGCCATGGCTGTCTTGGAACTCACAGTGTAAGCCAGGCTGGCCTCAAACTCAGAGATCCACCTGCCTCTGCTGAGATTAAAGGCCTGTGCCACCACTGCACAGCCAGTATCTAGTATTCTATTAACAATATTATACGGTGCCTTTACATCCAATGTGCTCTGACACTAAAAGTATGGTCTTTAAATGTCTGATTGCAACACTGGGACTCGGAAATAGCAATTGGGCTAGCATGGTGGTTCACGCCTGCTGTCCAGGAACTCAGGAGGATGAAACCAAATATTGCTGAGAATTCCAGGCCAACATGGACTGATGAAACTCTGTCTCAAGAAGACAAAACAAAAACAAAAACAAAAAAACAAAGAACAAACAAACAAACAAACAAAAAACAAAACCAGATGGCCCTCAGTACCCACAAAGACCAGCCAGACTTAGTGACTCCCAATAAACCAAGTCACCAACAAAACGGATTACAAGAACAAATGATAACAAGAACAGGGCTGGAGAGATGGCTCAGTGGTTATGAGCACTGACTGCTCTGCCAGAGGTCCTGAGTTCAATTCCCAGCAACCACATGATGGCTCTGAACCATCAGTAATGTGATTTGATGCACTCTTCTAGTGTGTGTCTGAAGATAACTGCAGTGTGTTCTCATATAAATAAAAACTAAATAACTAAACCTAAAAAAAAAAAAAAAAGTAGCCTTCAGGATCAGTTGGCTTATTAAATCAATTGTTCAGAAACAGTTCAAAGCATGAGCCATACCACCCTGGGAATGCCTGAATTCGTGATGGGTGGAGGAACAAGTTTTCAGGATGAAAGCATTCCCCTGCAGTTGACTTTGGGATTGGTTTCAAGGCATTCACTAGAAATGAGGGTATTCAGAGTGACAAAGACTCATGATTAAGCTGGAAAATGTCATGGCCATTTGTAAGTGCACGATTTGAGAAGAAAACAAGAAGATAAAAGAAAATATGTAATCAACCTATGACATCAAATGGAAATTTCAAGACAAATGTTTATAATGTACCATTTTTGTAAGAACTTAGCACTTCTGAGGGGATCACAACCCATGCTCCTTAGAACCCCTCAGGGCTGCTGGCTGTTCATAGAAACTTGTTACATAGATTGCAGTGAGCCAGGGTTTTACTCTGAGACACGATTGAGAGCTGGAATATAAACTGGCCCTGATAGAAATTTTAGATCTCAAAGAAAAGCAAAGAAATTTGGCTCCAAAATAGGACAGACTGGAACAATTTTTGCCAAAGGACGATGAGGCCATGAAGGGAAATGATTGGGAAAGGAGAGCTGAGGGCCTTTTGAAAAGCCAGGCATGAAGCAGGGCGCACTCAGTTCCTGCTGTAACTGTGTGTGCGCGCTCATGGCTGGATTGTGTGTGCTGTGCTGATGGAAGCATTTCCCTGGGACCTAGAGAGATGGCACAGCAGTTAAGAGCATTTATAGCTCTTCCAGAAGACCCCAGATCAATTCCCAACACCCACATGGTGACTCAGATATCTGTCACTCAAGGGCCAGGGGATCCAACACCCTCTCCTGGTCTCCATGGCAGTCAGTGCATATATGTAGTATACAGGTACACATGCAGACAAAACACCCATATACATTAGATAGATAATAGATGATGGAGAGATAGATGATAGATAGACAGACAGACAGGCAGACAAGCAGACAGGCAGACAGAAAGGCAGACAGACAGACAGGCAGACAGGCAGACAGACAGACAGGCAGACAGGCAGGCAGGCAGGCAGACAGGCAGACAGGCAGACAGGCAGACAGGCAGACAGGCAGGCAGACAGACAGGCAGGGAGGCAGACAGACAGGCAGGTAGATGGTATCTATTTAGATACAAAACAAGCAAGTTGGTGATGAAGGAAGATTTCTACTTAAAATGCACACACTAACTACTGGGAGAAGCAGGTCACCGCAAGGGCATTAAGAGTTTCATGCTAGCCGGGCGGTGGTGGCGCACACCTTTAATCCCAGCACTTGGGAAGCAGAGGCAGGCGGATTTCTGAGTTTGAGGCCAGCCTGGTCTACAGAGTGAGTTCCAGGACAGCCAGGGCTACACAGAGAAACCCTGTCTCGAAAACTAAAAAAAAAAAAAAGAGTTTCATGCTTGAGAAGAATTTCCACATTGATCCGGAAACGCCTCCTGACATTAAAGCCTATGACAGGAAAAGCAAAAGCAAGGGGAAGCTAGCAATTGAAGTATACTTTCCATATTCTATCTACCAGTGAGAAATTTCCATCAGTTCATTTACAGTACGCACCCACAATAGCTAAGGAGGTTACCACATCTTAGTCCCCTGTGAATGACTCCCCCTTATTAAAAATACTCAAACACAGAGGATACTGGAGTGAATTTTGGGGGTGTGATCAGCATTGCAAAATTAATTTATTGGTTCCTTTGAGTGGTTAATGATAAACTGAGTACTCGTGCTTTTAATCCCAATGCTCGAGGCAGAGGTAAGCAGCTCTCTGTAAAGTTTGAGGCTAGCCTGGTCTACACAGCCAGTTCCAGGCCAGTCAAGGCCTGTGTCAGTGAGATCCTGTCTCAGAATAAAACAGACAAAACAATAGAAGCAGTTAAAATGGAAGAGTTTATGCCTAGGAATCATCCAAATCCGGAACTACTGACTGAAAAGTCTGATCATCCAAATCAGGAATTACTGACCTAAAAGTCTACAGGGACCAGACAGGTATGTACTGTGTGAAAGGCAGACTTTAAACAGGTGGGGACTATGACAAGCCAAAAAGGGAACACACGAAGCAGCAAAAAACATTCAGTTTACAAGTTGACTGGACTTGGCTGTCAGGACACATAATTAGTATATAGAAAGTAAAGCCAAGCCGGGCGGTGGTGGTGCACGCCTTTAATCCCAGCACTTGGGAGGCAGAGGCAGGCGGATTTCTGAGTTCAAGGCCAGCCTGGTCTACAGAGTGAGTTCCAGGACAGCCAGAACTACACAGAGAAACCCTGTCTTGAACCCCCCCCCCCAAAAAAAGTAAAGCCAAGCAGTGGTGGTGCATATCTTTAATCCCAGCACTCGGGAGGCAGAGGCAGGCAGATCTCTGTGAGTTCAAAGCCAGCCTGGTCTAAAGGGTTTCACAGAAAAACTCTGTCTCAAACAACAACAACAACAACAACAAAAATGAAAACAAAACAAAACAAAACAAAAAAACCTGTCCTACACAGTGGTGACAGCAGCCACGGAGCCCTTGGGATTCCTCAGAATCTTACTGTGTCACTCAGACTGGCCTCAGCTTACAAGCCACAAACTCTCAAGTGCTGGGAATATAGTGTGGGCCAGCACGTTCCCTAGTGCCTATTTTTCCTGTATTTTTTTGTTTTTGTTTGTTTGTTTGTTTGTTTTGTTTATGTTGAGACAGGGTTTCTCTGTGTAGCCTTGGCAGTCCTGGAACTGGATATGTATACCAGGCTGGCCTCGAACTCACAGAGATCCACCTGCCTTTGCTTCCCAAGTGCTGAGATTAAAAGCGTGTGCCAACCTGACCCTTTCCTGTATTCTTATTTCATAAATATACAGATATTTCGTTGTTGTTTTGGTTTTTGTTTTTTGAGACTGAGTTTCTCTGTGTAGTGTAGCCCTGGCTGTCCTGGAACTCACTCTGTAGACCAGGCTGGCTTCAAACTCCTAGCTCCTTCAATCTGCCTGGCTCTGCCTCCTGAGTGCTGGGATTAAAAGCATGCACCACCATCTCCCGGATAATATACAGACTTAAAAAAAAAAACCAAATATTATATTCTGTACCTACAACTTTGGTACATGTTCATTATTAATGATTTTTTGCTTTTTTGTTTGCTTTGGGGATTTTTTAAAGATGTGGGTCTTATGTAGCTCAGGCTGGCCTTGAATTCACTGTGCAGCCAAGGACAACCTTGAATTCCGGATCCTGCTGCCTTGACTCCTCTAGCTTCAGGATGGGGTGCATACCACCACACCCAGTCATCTCTGAAACTCACCCACTGCCTTCTTCAAGGGCACTGTAGAATACCTTGTCACCTGGATTAATCCTGTTACTTCTTCCAGGGTCACTGTGACCTGAGCTCTTGCTCCAGCGGAGCAGATGCACACACACACACACACACAGAGAGAGAGAGAGAGAGAGAGAGAGAGAGAGAGAGAGAGAGAGAGAAAGAGAGGAGGTTAGCTTAATTGGTAGATTGTGTATTTAGGTATTTAGGATGCATTGGCTTTGGGGGTTTCCTGAACACTGTCCCTGAAACACGCAGCTAGTCTGGCTGTGTAACTCAGCAGTAGAGTTTGTACTATCATGTGCAAAGCCCTGGGTTCAATTCCCAGCATCAGTAATAATGATAAAACTCCCTCCATGCAAACCCTGTACTTGGCAACAGAATCTGTACTGTGGGCTGCACCCTCTGATCTGCAGTCGAGCTGCATAGCCTCGCTCATCAGCACTCTGTACACTGGGATATTAGGTCTTTTATTCATAACGATCAATTACTTTACACTCTCCTTGACGAACTGCTTATACTCTCAAGTCATTTATATGTGTATTTGCCCCTGGTAGACTGTGTGTCTTCAAGGGCAGGAGCCTTTTGCAATGCCCTTCGTCTGTTCTGCTCTAAGGTGCTAGCAACACAACACAAGCAGAGTTTTAATTTGTTGCCCATGTCCCTAACTGTCCTAGCAAAGTGTTTTTCTCACAATGACAAATAAACCTGTGTTGTTTACCTATGATGTCACTGCGGTGAAGGTAATAGGAAGAGGTGAAAGGTGCTTCATTCACCTCCAGGAGTCTACAGCACCGTGCAGCTGTGTGACCCTGGAGGGGTTGCATCACCAAGAGATGCTACTTTTATTTCTGGTGTGTATGATGTGTGTGTTTTCGTGTGTGTGCGTGTGCCTATGTGTGTTGTATATTATATGTGTGATATGTGTATATATGTATGCATGGTGTTTGTATGTGATGTGTGCATGTATGTGTGGTGTGTGTGTATATGGTGCATATGCATGAGTATGTTTCACAGGTACCAGGACACACTCTCTGTCTTATTGCCTGGAGGCAGGGTCTCTCACTGAAGCAGAAACTTGCTGTTTGGCATAGGCTGACTGGCCAGCTATCTTCAAAGTAGCAACAGTCAGTCTCCACCATGCTTGGGTTACAGTGCACACAGCTGTGCCTGGCATTTACCTGGAGACTGGGATTGGGGCTCAGATGTTCACTCAGAGAGCAGGTGCTCCTACCCACTGAACTATCTCCCCAGGCCACTTATGTCTTCATTCGTGAAGGAAGGAGACAGGATCACCTAAAATCATGCCCTATCTGGCTTTCTCCCACTAAAGCTAACCACTGGTCTTCCTCCTGACTGGGTCCTGTCACACAGCCAACCCCATCCTTTCCAAGTCAAAATGGACACAAAATAATATTCAACACACAGTAAAAAGAATTTGCTGGATCAGCAAAATGGCTCAGTGGGTAAAGGCGTGTGGCCTGATGACCTGAATTCAAGAAGGTGGGCCTCTGATCTCTACGTGCAGGTGGTGGTAAGTACATCCCTCTTCCCCATAAATAAGTAATTTTTTTGTTTGTTTTTTTTCGAGACAGAGTTTCTCTGTGTAGCCCTGGCTGTCCTGGAACTCACTCGCATAAATAAATAATTGTAAAAAAATAAATAAGGGGCTGGAGAGATGGCTCAGCGGTTAAGAGCACTGACTGCTCTTCCAGAGGTCCTGAGTTCAAATCCCAGCAACCACATGGTGGCTCACAACCATCTGTAATGAGATTGGATGCCCTCTTCTGGTCTGTCCGAAGACAGCGACAGTGTACTCATAAATAAAATAAATAAATAAATCTTTAAATAAATAAATAAATAAATAAATAAATAAAACCAGGTGATGAGTGGTGGTGGCACACTCCTTTAGTCCCAGCACTCAGGAGGCAGAGGCAAGTGGATATCTATGAGTTCGAGGCCAGCCTGACCTACAGAGCAAGTTCTAGGAAACCCAGGCTACACAGAGAAAATGTCTTGAAAAACCAAAAATAAAAAAAAAATAAAAAGTAAGGTCAAAATGGCGGGCAGACCTGCTGCTGCAGCATCAAGCAAGTGGCTGGATGTTTTCCGAAAGTGGTTTTATAACGCTGTATGATTCAATAAACTGGGGTTAATGCGAGATGATACAATGAAACTGAAGACGTATAAGACGGCTTCCCGAGGACCTTTATAATGACAGAATGTTTCGAATTAAAAGAGCCCTGGACCTGAGTATGAGGCATCAGATTTTGCCTAAGGATCAGTGGACAAAATATGAGGAGGACAAATTCTACCTTGAACCCTATCTGAAACAGGTTATTCGGGAAAGAAAGGAGAGGGAAGAACGGGCGAAGAAGTGATCGTGTAGTTAAGATCTGTGGGTGTGCCTGGTCTCGAAATATTTTCATGAAGTTATTTCAACCCAAATAACAATTTAAGAATTATTTGCTCTACATATGTCTCACATTAAATAAAGAAATGTCTATTGTAAAAAAATAAAAAATTTAAAAAAATTAAAAAATAAGGGGCTGGAGAGATGCCTTGGAGGTTAAAAGCACTGATTCTCTTCCACAGGTCCTGAGTTCAATTCCCATCAACCACATGGTGGTTCACCACCATCTGTGATGGGATCTGATGTCCTCTTCTGGTGTGTGTAAAGACACAGCACTCATATAAAATAAATAATAAACTAAATGTTTTACGGTACTGGAGAGATAGTTCAGTAGGTAAGAATGCTTATTGCTTCTGCAGAGGGTGTGGATTCAGTTCCTAGCACTCACATCAGGTTACTTACTGCTGCATGTAGCGGAGGACCCGACACCCTCCTTTAGTCTATTTGGGCAACCATGCACACACATCACACACACACACACACACACACAGAGAGAGAGAGAGAGAGAGAGAGAGAGAGAGAGAGAGAGAGAGAGAATTTAAAACAAGAAAACATGGGCTAAAAAGACGGATGGCTTGGCAGTGAGATCACTGGGTGCTTTTTCAGGGGCCCCAGGTTGGATTCTCAGCGTCTATATGGCACCTCACAGCAGTCTGTAACTCCAGTACCAGATGATCTGATAACCTCTTCTTGTTCTGAGAACACCGGGGACACATGATACACTTAAAGGCAAAACATTCATGAAATTAAAATAATTTTTAAAATTCTCAAAAAGTTTTTCGAGTTTTAAACAAAGTGTTTAAAACAACCATTATTTCCCCCATCATTTACCTTTTGGTCCTTCTGCTTTCTTACTTGCTGGTTTTGTTTTGTAGCTCTGGCTGCCTGTAACTTGCTAGGTAGACAAGGGTAGCTTCCAATCCACAGAGACCCACTCACCCATGTGCTGCCACACCCAGATGCTTTCTTTACTTTCTTTTTTTTTTCTTTTTTTTGGGGGGGGGTGTTCAAGACATGGTTTCTCTGTGTAGCCCTGGCTGTCCTGGAACTCACTCTGTAGACCAGGCTAGCCTCGAACTCTCGAACTCAGAAATCCGCCTGCCTCTGCCTGGGCGTGCACCACCACTGCCCGGCTCTTTTCTTACTTTTGTTGTTGCTGTTGTTGTTTTTGTTTGTTGTTTTGGGGGTTGTTGTTGTTGATTTGTGTTTTTGAGACAGGGTTTCTCTGTGTAGCCTTGGCTGTTCTAGCACTCACTCTGTAGACAAGGCTGGCCTTGAACTCACAGAGATTCTCCTGTCTCTGCCTCCTGAGTGCTGGGATCAAAGGTGTGTGCTGCCACCACCACCACCTGACAGCTGTCTTCTTTTTGTTTAAAGGGACAATCTGAAAAACTGCTTACAACATACTTATGTGCTTGGGATGGTTCTGCAGCTCTTACTGTCTCCTGAATAATTACAAAATTACATGCAACACGAGAGTCTGTGAAAGAAACAGGAAGCAGCCTGTCTCAGAAAAAAACAAAAAACAAAAAGAAAACAAAACAAGAAGAAGAAAAAGAAAGAACCATTCGAACTTGCCCCTCTACCTCCGGTGCTGGAGAGAACATGCTGGCAAATGCTGGTCCACTGAGCTAGTCTAGCCATCAGCCTTTAGCCCAGGTTAGCCTCAAACTTTTGAATTCTCCTGCTTCAGTCTCCTTCAAATCCCCCTCCCTCAGTGCTGGAGCTACAGGAACAAGCCACTGTGCTAGAGACCAGAAAAATTTTAAATATTTATTCTTCTGTATATGGATCTTTTCACTATGTGTCTATTTTACCACACTCATGCCCGGTGTCTGTGGAGGTCAGAAGAGGCCTTCAGATCCCCTGGAACTGGAGTTAGGAAGGTTGTGATTCACAGGGATGAGCCCATGTGCCCAGATCTCCTGATTCCCCTCCCAGAATGCTGGGCCTTCAGATATGAACAAGCCTATGTACCCAGTTCTACTTGACTTTCCCTTGCTTACTTTTTTTTTTTTAATTTTGTGATTATGAGTACACTGTCGCTGTCTTCAGACACACCAGAAAAGGGCATCGGATCCCATTACAGATGGTTGTGAGCCACCATGTGGTTGCTGGGAATTGAACTCAGAACTTCTGGAAGAGCAGTCAGTGCTCTTAACGGCTGAGCCATTTCTCCAGCACCTTTTGCTTACATTTTTATTCTCTGTACTTTTGCTACCACAACTCCAGTGGAGATCAGAAGTCAACTTGTGGGATCTGGTTCTCTCGTTCCACCATGTGGGTTTAAGAAACTCAGATCATCAGGCTTGGTGGCAAAGTGCCATGAATAATCTTGCTCCCCATCCCCCATCCTCCTTAACCTGTATTTGGGCTCTTGGTGGTGACCTGAATTTGTCCAGAGCAAAGAACACAAGACAGCTGTCAAAGCCTGACCCTTATCTTGGAACTTTCAGCTGACAGAAAGATCCCAACTTGCCATCCCCGCTTCTCCATCTCAGACTGGCATTTGTTAGTAAGTGTCCAAGGAAGCCACATAAGGACTATCTACTACCATACCCTTGAAACCAGCCCACCAATCACATATTTTGCAAACAGTAAAAATATTAAGGTCAATCTTCTAGCCAATAGGGAATATGGGGATCCTGTGCTGATATAGGGGAGACTGGGGTTGCTTTCCTGCTGCAGCCTGCCCCTCTAGGGTGTTAAAACTTATTTCCTCACAGGGAGAAGAGAGCCACTGACAAGTAGTCTTGGGGAGCCCCAGGCGGTACTGGTGTAGCCCGAGACAGGAATGAGTCAGGAACAGAATAAAGCCCGAAGTCCTACAGCAAATCCAGAAGCTGGAGGGTGAGTGTCAGCTACACACACTTGCCTTTCCCCAGCCTAGTGGGAAAATGTCGCAGTCTCAGGACACTTGTGAATTATTCCATGATACTTGAGAAGTCTCAGCTGCATAATAAACAATACAAATTTCAGGATTTTTTTTCTGCAAATACATTTCACTCAGCTGCTACCCAACTGTATGGTCTGTTCTCTTCTGCACTGAGACCCTGTTCATGTAATTCCCAGAATGGCTGGCACAGTGGTCTTAGAATAACCCTCAAGGGTGGGTCTTCTGTCGTCAGGAGGTCAGTCATTTCAGACTTACTTGTTTATGACACAATTGCATTTTAACAATATAAATGGAGAAGCCAGACCAAGGTGAATCCATATGGAGTTCCTTTACATCTTCAAGGCCTACTTATGAATGAACTCAATGAATACCAAAGTAAGAAACACAATACACTCACACAGAATCTGTATCAATTGTATTTATTGCTAGAATTTCAACTTTTTCTTTTTTACGGGTCAGAGAAATAATGGCATAGGAAGACACCCAAGGAAGCAGGGAGCAATTGTATCACAAAGTGCCACAAAGTTGATAAATGTAGGTTGCTAATAATGCTGAAGTACCTTGGTGAACAGGCAGAAGTCCCCGAACGCTTAGGGTAATGAAAAGAACAGAACATTTAGGCAGCTATAAAAACACTCAATAGAGGATGGAACTCTTGGCAACCTGGTCATCAAATGAACCTAACTTCCAGGTAGCAAGTGACCTGGCTTTAAGACATCCAGCCTAAGGTGAATTCAGGTTTCAGCCAAATGGCTAGAACCAAGTCAACCTATTTTTCTTCTCTCCAGTTTCCCCAAAGCCTTGAGTTGTGGGGTTGTAACAGATCAGATCCAATGCAGGATCCCTTTAAAAAATTGGGTCTCAAAAGATAGGCTACTGCTAGAGAACTAAGTGTAAATCACCTGAGAAAAGGAGTAGTAGGGAGGTGCACAGGCACACATGGATACAATGTATCCACACATGCTGGGCTTGAGGGCTCAGTGCACTTAAACTGTGCGGGAGTGGGGCCAGCCTGAAGCTTCTGGGACATCCTACTCATCAGGCAAGTTTCACATCCAGAAACCTGCTCATTACTCCCCCCAGCACAGAAAAACAGCAACCAGGGACAGGCCCCAGTTAGCCTCCCCAGGTCCCTGAGAAACAGGCAACACAGGCAGCAAGGCCCCCCTAGAGCTGGTCTCAGTCCCAGCAGACAGATGGGGAGCTCTCTAGTCCTTAGGGAGACAGCCAAGAAATGACTCATCATGAAGTCCAGGGCTTCCAGCCCTTCGAGCAGACAAAGATAGGATACTGTGGGAAAGGCCCAGCTGACCCCATGCATAGGGTACAACAGACTGGGGATGGTTTCTGTGATGCCCTCTCATGTGATCCAGCACCGGAACATTGTTTGACTTATACAGAAACATACACTGGAAAAATACATTATAATCTGATGTGCAGGAAGTACTGAAACCCGCCCCCGTGTGCTATATCGAATCTGCGGTAGCACAGGCTGCACACGAAGAAGGCGAGTCAACCCTCCCGACAATCGTAAGGTTCCTCCTCCACAGCCCATTTGGAATGTTAGGATCTTTGGGTCTCTGACCTTCGGGGCCTCCCCAGAGACCTCCTCACAAGGATTGCAGCATACACTCCTTGCCTCAGCTGGCCAGAGTTTCTCGACAGTGGTGGTGGCAGCAGTAACTACAGCTCAGATATAGTTGGTAGGGGGCTGTCGGGCGCTCAGGCGCTGCATGTGACAGCCGTGGCAGAGCAAATGTCCGTCAAGAGGGAAACAGCAGCAACCTTCCTCGTCACTCAGCTGCATGCGGCAGTCCTAGGGAAGAAGGCAACTAGTTCACTTCAACCCAGGCTCCCCACACTGAGGCCATCCTGCTCCATACCAGACTCCCAGTGACTGAAGAGTGGTGGTAAGGCAGGGAGGGTGAAGGGTGACAGGGTGGACATGAAGTGAAAACCTGAGAAATACTTCTTTTGGGCACCAGGTGGCGCTGCTGCAGCAGAAATAATGAGACAAGCCCCATCCAAGCAGTTCAGATGCTGGGGAAGCCAGATTCCAGACTTAAAAGATCTAAACAACTAGGATCAGAAAGAGAAGCTAGAGGACAAGAGAGACTGGACACAGGTCACAGCAGTGAATCCCTCCCACAGATGCCCAGCCGTTCCAAGACTCCCCCCTTCCAAATTCTGATTTTCCTACATCATCCCTGAACTCCAACACTTACCTCACAGTGGTAGCACTCAAAGTGATAATCGCGGTCCATGGATATCACCCTCACAATGTCCTCACAGCCCTGAAACACGTAGAGCCCCAGAGGGATGAGCACGGCATGGTGTCCCCAAACCCCCATCCCTTACCACAGAATCCCTCCTGCTCCACCATGCAGATTTATAAAGGCCTCGTCCCACAGTTGGACACCATGCAGCTAACGTGTAGCTTTGAGATTTTTTAAGCAACTCCCACCCTGGCGCTGTCCCAGGAGAGTATGCCTCCATACCTGCAGCTCTCCTCCACAAAGGGGTTCAGCCTTACCTGCTAGCTCCCATGCGCACAGAAGCAGGGGAGAGGGGGAGGGGCAGGGAAAGGAAAAGGCTGAGCACAAGCTGGTCTAAGGAAGAGGCTTGTAGCTTTTCCTCTGGGCACGCCCTCTCTGTACACAGTTTAAATAATCCCTGTTCCTGTTTTTACCAGTTTAAGGATAGTTTCACACTTTTTCAGTCCCTGTATCTGGTGACCTTGACGTCCAAGAAAGTCTTGTTCTTTGTACAGAGACAGGAGATATGGAGCCGGGGCCCAGCAAGTCTGGGTCCGGATGTTTAGGTCAGGATGGTGACCCCAAAAGCAGAGTCACACGGGAATCTTTCACAGAATGCACATTCCTCTGAAGTGCCACTTCCCAAGGGAGGCCAGGCTGAATGTCCCCATCTCCTCCCAAGAGGCGGCAGGACTGGCCGCCCCGAGGAACTCAGATGCACTGACCTCTGAGGGGAGGATGGGTTGTCCACAGGCTGCACATTTCGGGGCATAATTTCTAAAAAAGAAGACAGTGAAGACAGTGATAAGCTGTGGTTGAGAACTCCCTGGGCCCAGGCCCACATTTTACCCCTCCCCCCCACCCCCACCCCGGGGCCAGACTCACTTGTGGTAGTCAGTGACACAGTACACCTGGTTGGAGAAGTCCACTGTGAAGGGGACGCCATCCAGGCACTTGTTACAAACGATGCATCGGAAGCAGCCTGGATGATAGGACTTCCCCATGGCCTGGAGGATCTGGCTCATAGGGTGGGAGGAAGATCAGTTTCCGCTCAGCCTCGCTCTCCAGCTACCTATTATGCTCCTTTCCAACCCCCTCCTGTCCTCCTAGAAGAATGCTACAGAATTTGAGGGGACTGAGGAATCTTTAAAAAAATGAAGGCATAAAACCCTGGAAGAGGACAAAGAAACTTCCAGGCCTATGGATTGTTGTTGTTTTTGTTTATTTCTTGGAGGCAAGGTTCAAAGCATCTTAGACTGGCCTTAAAAACTCTATGGAGCCTGGGAGTGGCAGGGCAGACCTTTAGTGCCACCACAGAGGCAGGCTGATTGATTGCTGGGAGTTCAGGGCTACACACAGAAACCCCTGTCTTGAAAACCTGAAACCACCCCTCCCCCCACCCCCCAAAAAAGCAAGCTTCCAAAACAAAAACAAATGCAAACCACACCACTGTGTAGCTGAGGATGATATAGAACCCCAGACCCTCCTGCTGCACTATGACTGGTTTGTGCAGGGTTGATGATGGAACCCAGGGTTTTCACGTGGCGTGGCCCTGGGTTCTCAACTAACAGAACTACCATCTCAGGCCACACCGTTTTTATTACAACTCAAGGTGGGGGCCAGAATTCCTTTATTCAGATCTTCCCAGGAACCTACTAGACAGCCACGGTCAAGGATCAAGGTTCCCGTAAACCATAATCCAATTCCTTCTTTTTATACAAAAAAAAGAAAACTGGGTTCCAACTGTTTCCAACCCGTAGCAGAAAAGGGAGCCTATTCACATAGCTCAGGCTGGATGGTGTCTGTGTCCATAAGCAGGGAAGGGACAGATGACAGAAGCCCTGGAGGCTGAGACCACAGACTTGCTCTCACAGGGTAGCACTGTGAGGCAGCTCTGGGGAGGAATGTAAGAACATGATCATCTAGCAATAGACTGTCTATTTAGGAAGCCATCAGCTATTGCCCTTCAGGCCGGTGGCTTCCAAAGCTGAGCTAAAGGTGCATTCCTTACCTTCTCTAAAATCAAGTGGCCACAGACACAGCACTTCTCTGCCGCCTCCTGAAACCCTGAAAACTAGAGAGGAGACAGGACAGTTACCACGCTGAAAATGGTGATGGAACCCACAGCCACCGGTGTCCCAGTGTGAAAGCCAAGGCTAGGCCCTCCACTCACAAGATAATCTTCCTCACAGTAGACAGAGCCGTTGACGCTGTAGAAAGCCTTGCACCGCAAAGTTCGTCCTAGAAGCAGCAGAGAAGATGGTGGAGGTTAACGCTGGAGCCCACACACAGGGAGGGCTCTTCCTCTTCCGGTCCCTGCTCCCCAATATTGACAGGACATTTGAACCTGGACTTTAAAGTTTTCCCTCCCAACTGTTGTCTATTCTTCCTTTCCAGATAAAACTCCCACATCTATGTGAACACTGAGACAGAAGAGCCAAGAGTTTAAGGTCAGCTTGGCCTACATAGTAAAGCCTGTACAATACAATTCCAATTGGCTTTGGTCTCATTCCAGCCAAACCCCGATTCTGCTGCTTCCTCCTTAGCTCCTGTGTCTTCAATAGCTGACTGCCACCCACACCTCAGGGCCCAGTGCATGGGGAGCCACCTAAGAGAAAGACAAGGTCAGGCCAGGCTGGTGTACCTGGTAAGAAGCTCTGACTAGGTATTGCTTGATTTGCATGGAACACTGGTCCCAGGCCTTGGCCTCTGTGACCTTTTAGCCTAGGATTCTTTACTTCAGTGTAGGCATCCTATTCTCACACATCTGTCTAGCTCCTTCCTGCTACAGCCTCTATGATGGTCAGAACATCTTTGGAGCTACTGCATAGTTCAGGAGCTTTGGGGTCAGAGGCTGCCTGGGATTTCCCCAGCTCTACATGGCAGACCATTTTAGCCTGACCCCCACGGAACTATCAGATCTGAGTAGTCAAAGATTTAAAACAAAAACAAAACAAAAACAAAAAAACAGTGCAGAAGAGACAAGTTTCCCTTTGAATCTAGTTCCAGTTCTGCTGGGGGAGGAGGGGGTTGTTGAGAAAGACTTGCTTCCTGACATGGGAGAGGAAAAGAGGGGTTGGGGAAGACCAGGAAGGACAGGCAGATCAGCTTAGAGAGATGCAGGCAGAAGCTGGGGGAGGAAGGGAGAAGCTGAATGTTAGAGTCAGACAGGCAGAGATAGGAGGAGATTAGAGGGTTAGTGAGGAATCAGAATGGGTAAGCAGTGTGGAAGGGATAATGAGAGGTGAGGGAGGGTGTGGTGGGGGAGCACCCCCACAGAGGGCCTCCTGAGCTAACAGCAGCAGACATTCCTCCAGTGTGATGTCATCAGCTTGGCATGGCCTGATGGCCTCCACTCTAGTGAGGTGGCTGAACTCTGACCAGTCAAGAGAAAACCCCCCTCCTGCCCCCCCACAGCTCCCCATTCCCCCAGCCCACACCCGCCCTTCCCACATTCCAGTCTTTCACCGTCGCCCCAGGCAACTCTGCTGCCCAAGACCAAACCTCACCAAAGAAGAGGTGGGGCTGGAGCCCAAAGCTGGGCCAGCAGGGAGGCACAGGAGAAAGGGAGGTTCGGAGGAAGAGCAGAGAGGCTGAAAGACAGGAGTCTAGAAAGCTGACCCAGCCTGGGGAGGAAAAGGCAGGTAGACTGAGCCGGACAGCTATGGGCCCCGACAGGTGCTCCTTTGCATCTGTGTTCGGCTGAGTGGGGGGTGGGGGGTTTGAGCAGCAGGTACACTCACCACAGGAGCAGCAGACAAAGCACTGGGTGTGGTAGAGGCTGTCCAGGGCCTGGCAGGCATTGCTCTGCCCATAGATACCTTTGTTGCACTTGATACAGGTGCCTGAGACAAGAAGAGGTGGGAGACAGTCACACTCCATTTCCCCAACCCAAACCCAGGGATCCCCAAGCTGTGAGTGCCTGATGTGCCAAGGGACACAGTTTCCTTTGGAGAAAACTGGGCAACTAGAAATGGGGTGCAGAGGATGGAGCTGTAAGCCCAACCTGTAGAATGCTCGCCTACCACTTATGAAGCCCTGGGGTTCTATCCCTGGCACCAAATAAATGGGTGTAAGAGCGCACACTGTAACCCACACAGATAGAGGCAGGGGATCGGGAGCTCCAGGGTCACCTTGGCTACACAGCAGGTGAAACCTGAGATCAGGCTAGGACCCTGTCTCAAAAACAAAGAGAGAAGTAGGATATGGAAGACTCTTGACTAGGCAAATCCATTCTTATTAATTACTGGATATTCTCCAAACACGTTTTTGTGCTTAGCACACAACCTAATTTTTTAAAAAATGGCTAGGTTAAAGATGCTTTGTTCCACGGGAGATGGAGACGCCAGTACACAGGGGCTCTGCAGCACTTGGGGAAAAACTTCCTAAAGGAAGCAATTCAAGCCCCTAAGTCTTTTCTGGGACTTCAGGTTTATCACCCATAAAACTTGATCTGGCCTAGCAGAGGGTCTTTTATGCAGATGAGCCACGTGAACACTACTGTACTACTGATAAGAACATAGTTGGGTTTTCAGGGACCAGGCCATTATAGGATTGGGGGGGGGGGTAGCAGACCCTACCTCCTTCCTGCCCTATGAAACAGGGCTTAGCTGCTCTTCCCTGGCACTCTCCACTAGGCCACATACATACACCTGGTTCTGGAACCAGCCTTTCCTGGGTGTGTTCTTCCTTCCCTCCACTCCCCAATTCCAGGCCCATGACTGAGGGCTAAGACCTGTCTTTGGGGAGCAGATCCCAACGGGCCTGCCCCACCTCTCCCCCTCGGCACACTGCCACACTCCCTGCCTGTTGGGGCCCATCCCGGTCTTTGCCCAGGGGCTCTGGGAGCTGGTGCAGCAGCTGCGGCAACTGATGGGCCCAGGCCTGTTCTGCTCCCACCCTCTGGCAGCTGGGCAGAGCTGAAGCCAAAGAAGAGGGCCCCTTACCAGAGGCAGGAGGAAAAGGGTAGCATCAGGCTAGGACAAATAGTCTGCTTGTAGGAGCTCTGTCTGAGAAGGCGACCCGGCCTCATTTCTGTGTTCAAAAGGTGTTCTCTCTCGGGATCAGGGAAATTTGCCCAAGATTGCCACACCAGGGGGTCCTGGAAGAGCCTTTCTATGGGAAGCCATGGACATTGTGGAAGGAGGAAGCTGCTCAGGCACGTCTGCCTCACCTCCACTCACAGAACATCCACAGCTAGCTTCTTCCTGCCTTTTTACTGTACTTTCCAAGTCTTTCTTTCTTTGGGCTCTGATGGTTTAGGTTTAGCCAGTGAGACTTCTTTTCCCAGCTCTCTCTTGGGTCTCAAAAGGAAATTCCTCAATGGAGCCTGCTACTGTTCCCTACTGTTTCAAAGTGATGATCTAGATCGTCTGCTCTGTGCCCCCTTCCCCAGAGGGTGGAAAAAAAAAAAACAACCTGTGTGTGTATTGAACTCAGTCCCTTCTAGCCTACCAAGGTTCTGCTGCTACCTTTGATTCTAATTATCCTTTTTTCTGTTCATATTTCCGGGCCCGGGGCGGGGGCGCCCCCAGGAGAGGAACATGAATGCTGGAAAAATCGAGAGTACTTGGAAAACTTAAGACCCCCAGAGTCCAGGGGCGAGTGGGAGTCCTCCACATTCAAATCCTGCTTTTTATAATTACGTAATGTCTGTGGTGTATACCTCACCACCTAGCTCTAACAACCGATCGATACTTCTTTAAAATTTCGTGTATTGAGAGAGAGAGAGAGAGAGAGAGAGAGAGAGAGAGAGAGAGAGAGAGAGAGAGAGA
>NW_021620582.1:2528678-2573127 GCF_004785775.1 Grammomys surdaster
AGAGAGAGAGAGAGAGAGAGAGAGAGAGAGAGAGAGAGAGAGAGAGACCATGGCCAGGTTTTCTCAACAGGCGCAGGGAGGTAGGGCTACTTCTGTCTGGATACTGGTCAAGTTATGGAGGGACTCAGTCAGGTAATACTTCGTAGTCACATAGAACAGGTGTCTAGCCAAGCGTAATGATTTCGGAGGGGGGGTGGTAGTGGGGGGTCACTGGTTTTGCCCTGATTTCCGGAAGCTGGTGAAAACAGACGGATAGTACTGGCCTATTTTAAAAGGCCACCGGCACACACCTCACCATCAGGACTGGGGCGGGACAAGGCAGGACTTGAGTCCTTGCTTCCCATTCTAGGGAGATCAGGCTTCCCTGTCAGGCTCCATTTCCCCGACAGCAGCCAGGTCTGCGCGGGAGCTAGCAAACATCCCCCAACACAAGCACACGCTCCCCACCCCTCCGCCTGGCGGGCGTCGCCCACGGCACCTGGAGCGCCAGGGCAGGAGTCGGCACGCACGCGGCCGCCCGCCCCGCCCCCCGCGCATTCCCCGAATTCCTACGGGTGGAGCAAGGAGCGGGTGGGGGCGCGGCACGCCGGAGCTTGCAGGAGCCCAGCCGCGAGGGGGTCGCGGGAGGATGCTCTCCCGGCCCCGCAGCGCCTCCTCCTTACGAGGCCTCCTACTGCGACAGGCCGACGTGCCACGATGCTTGAGAAAAATGGAACTACCGAGAAAAATCAAGAGTTAAATTTGTCGAGGATCGTGAGCCTGGTCCCATTAGAAACCTGGCTGGACCGAGCAAGTGCTCTAGGGTCCGCCCTCTTCCATCCCTCTGGCCTCTATTCTAATCCGGGGTCTCCACCTGCAACTCCCGGCCCCCGGGAATTTGTGTCGTCGGGGCGATCGGTAACCGCACGCGTTGCCGGTTCTCTCGGTTCCCTAGCCACTTCTTTCCTACTTACCAAAGTAATCTTCTCTGGCCTCTGGCTCCCGTATCCGGGATCGGGAGGCCTCTGGAACGAAGGGACCAGGAGACTCTTCCAGACCCGACGGCTCAATCCCCGAGGGTTCCCCGCGGGCACCGGCTTCTCGCCCACCGGTAGCCACCGTCAAACGCAGCAATGCTGTTAGCTCGTCCTGGTAACGGGACCCCGCGGCGCAGTCCCCGTAGCCGGTAACCGAGTGTCGTCCAGGTTGCGCCCCACGTCTCTCCAAAGGCCCCGCTGTTCCCACCACGGCTCCGGTTAGAACTCCGGGGCTGCCCAGGGCCGGGGGGTACGAGTGACGGCTCTCCTGGCAGCCGAACCCCACGGGCCGATGAGAACATAGTCGGTCGAGGGCAGCGTGGAGCTCCGGGTAGGCGGACGGAACCCCTCCGGTGGAGTAGCCCGCAGGAGCAGTGGTCAGGGGGAGGCCGAATAGGCACGGCCCCGCGGGCAGCGGGCTCCCGTGGCGCTGGTCGTAGCCCATGCTGATGCCGCTGGTCCGATTGCTGCACGGCCGGCTACCTCCAGCTCCGCCGGGCCCCGCTCCGTCCAGCAGCAGGCTGCCCCGGGGGCTAGATGGCTTGCTCGCATCGCTGGCCGAGCTACTGGCGAAGCTGGAGCGAGGGCTAAGGGCTGGAGCCGTGGTCTCTAGCCGAAAATCAGGAGGCGATGACAGAGGCAAGGTTCGAGTGGGTGGCGGCCCCCCGGGAAAGGATCCTTCGAAGCGCTGAGCTTCAAAGGAGCCGCGTGCGTTCCGCTCGGCGTCCAGAGGCCCTTGCTCCCTGGCCGGTTCCAAAGGTTCATCCCCAGGGCCCCCATTCGCTCCTCGGTGTCCTGATTTCCTAGGTCCCCCCAACCCACTCAGACGTCCCTTGCCTGCTCCTGGGGTCCCATCAGACCCAGACCGACTCGCTTCGCCCTTTCGGCGGCCGAACTTAGCGCTGCCGGAGTCCGAGAGTCTCAACTTTTCTAGCAGACGACTGGCTTTCTCCCCTAACCGCTCCATGCCCAGGGATCTGGGGCCTGCAGCCCCCTCCTCGCCCGGCACGCTGCAGCGTTTCGGCCAGAGGCCAGGCTTGGGTTCCCCGGGACTCGGATTCCTGGGATGCAAGCCACGCACGGGGGCTCAGCGAGCGGCCCAGGTGCAGGGCGCTCGCGATCCCGAAGCATGCCCCAGCGAGAGGGTCCGCGCGCGGCTGGCAGGGCCCACGGTAGCGGCTGTCCTCCGCAGGGTCTGTCCACGCGTCGGCTCGCGCCACCGCCCGCCCGCCGGCCCGGCCCGCCCCCCTGGCTCTCACTAGCACGGACCCAACTTCTCCAAACTTTTGTCTGCCTGGCCGGATCTACTTTCCGGGAAGGGCGGAGCGCGGTGTGCAACCCGGGTTGAGGTGTCCGCGCAAGGATTTCCTGCGCATCGCAAGAAGGGCACTGTGGGAGCTGCCTCCGAGGTGGAGGGCTGCAGACAGGACGTAAAGGGTCAAGGGGCAGATTGGGCAGCTGCGTCCACAAAACTCAAGAGTTTAGGCTGGGGGAGGGGGACTGAAAGGGAACTCTTTGTTTACAGTTGGAATGTGCGGAGGGGCACTGTGGAATGTATCCATCAACGTTGGGAAGAAAAGGGCAGGTTCTATACAAACATCGTGATACTGTTTCTTAGATTGAGGACTGAGGGGGAGATGGGGAGAGATGTCACAGAAGTGATAGGGCAGGGAGCCAACCGTAAGAGGAAAATGAAAGGTGGATACGTAGGAGGGCCAGAGACCCGTGTGTAAAGATAGCTCTGAAAGGCAGGGAGGCACAGGCAAGGAGTGTGGGAGCTGCAGGGACCGACGAATGCATAAAGCAGGAAAAGGACAAGTTGGTCCTGAGACTTGAGAGACAAACAGATAAGCTGCAATAAAAAGCACTTTCTAGACCCTTGGTTCCCCGATGGTGGAGTGGGAAGATACAAGATTTATGTGCTTATATGAAAAGGAGCGAGGAAAATAACTGAGGCTCATCCCTGCCTCTAGAGGGACAGAGAAAGATTTAGTGTGTACATAAAAACACGGAGAAAGGTTTGGGACTAATGCAACCTTAAGGGCATGAGAGCGAGAGACACACGGGAAGAGACACCCCCTGGTGTTGGGAAGTGAAACTTTAGCAAACATTTTAGGTGGCTAGAGATCACGAACTGTGATTTTCAGGTAAGATTACACCCTCCCCAACTCCCATCCTCCCATGGCTTGGTCAAAAGAGGCTGATGGTGGACTGTGTAAATGATGAAGGTGGAAAGGGGGAAGACCTAATAATGACCAATGATCAATAAGGAAAGAAGGCACATTTGACTAAGACCAAACACCAGGCAGTTGATTTTTTTTTTTTTATCCAAAAAAGCATCTCAGATGGTGGAGAGATAGATAGGAAATGGTGGGAAATTACTTTTTTTTTTTTTTAATCCAATACAGGGTTTCTCTGGATAGTCCTGGCTGTCCTGGAACTCACTCTGTAGACCAGACTGGCTACATAACTCAGAGATCTGCCTGCCTCTGCCTCCCAAGTGCTGGAATTAAAGATATGAGCCACCACAGCCAGCTTCCTTTTGTATCTAGGTTCCATAAAAATTACATGCATACAAGTCATGCTTAGTATTTTCATCTCAATATTTTGAGAATATTTTATAATTTTATATCCATAGGGAGTAGGGAAGAGAAGACAGGTATTGCATACCTACATTCACAGCACTTAGAAGTCTGAAGCAGGAGAGTGGATGGATGGTCTGAGGTCAGTCTGGGTTATGTAGTGAGTTCCAGGATAGCCTGTGCTGCATAAGCCTTTCTCTCAAAATAAGTCCAGGGATTCTCACACTGCAATTAGGGAGGCAGAGGCACAAAGATCTGTGAGTTCAAGGCCAGCCAGAGCTACGGTGTGTCTCAAAACCACACCAACCAAAATGACAAGGAAACTAACTTCTTTGTCTAAATTGTCTTTTCACTCAGAATTGATTTCTCTGGATAGCCAGCCTGTCAAGACTGGTCAAGGCTACAACTTTTCTCTGATCTTGAAATTTTCCTCTGAGGCTAAAAACATCAGTAATAAGGTGAGCTATCAGGTTGTAACCTGCTGTGGAGAACCTCTTCGCAGCGAGCATGAGGTCTCGTCCCGCCCCACCCCAGACGGAAGGATGACTGAGGGTCTTCCGGGGATGTCTGAGGTCTCTGCATACCTCTCATATTTAGAAGTTTGGCTTTAGGGGATGAAGATGAAAGTAATTCTGTTATTTAGTTTTTTGAGACAGGGTCTCTCTGTGTTATCCTAGAATGATATGTAGACCAGGCTGGGCCCAGATTCAGAGATTCTCCTGTCTCTGCCTCCCAAGTGCTGATTAAAGTCATGTACCATTACCCCAGATGAAAGGGGAAATCGTAAGGAAAACTCCCAAAAATGCCCACCCCAAGCCTAGCTTGGCAACAGTGGGCACACATAGTCAAAGAGTGCCATTGTGATTTTACTTAGTGTGTTGTATGGGTGTGTTACCTACATGTATGTCTGTACTCCATAAGCATGCCTAGTGCCCAAGGAGGCCAGAAGAGGGCCTTTGCAATTGGAGTTACAGGTGGTTGTGAGTTGCCATGTGGGTGTTGGGAAATGAGCCTAGGCTGTCTGGAGGAACAGCCAGGGCCGTCTGTTGAGCCATATCCCCAGATCCTTTTCCTTTTCAACTTCAAACCTAACCAAATCCTACAAGCCTAGTTGTATCAGTTCTGCTTGTGTCCTCCCATCCATCTTCTACCCTGAGGGCAAGAGATTCTTACGATACACAAAAATGATCATCTCATCATCCAGAACTTTTCAGTGAGGGCTGTGGATGTAGCTAGCTCGTTTGGTAAAATATTTGCACAGCATGCTAGAGGCCCTGGGTTTCCCTCTCAGAACCACATAAAACCAGCACAGTGACATGAGAGGAAGAGAAAGGACTGGGAACGGGAGGTTATCCTTGGTTATATGGTGATTTAAAGTGTGAAATCTTGAGCTATGTGAGACCCCCATCTCCAAACCAAATTAATTCCTGTATTTCTTGCTGCCTCTCAGCCAATGACTGAATACGACTACATAGCTTACGGTCTCCAGGTTCTCTCCTCAGCATTATCTGCCTCTAACCATCGACAGCAGAAGCAACCCTTGTCTGTACACTTGCCTCTGGACTTTTGTGCCTGTTCTGTTTGGCTTCTCCTGGCCTTTGCCCCTCTCTTGGTTAATGCCTCCCACTCTTCCAGGTATTACTTTAAACATCACTGTCTCTGATAGGCCACGCCCAGCTATACAAGCATGTCAGCTACTCAGATGTAAACTGCCATTGTCCGCTGCATTTGTCCCTGACCACGCTTATCACAGGTCATTTGCCTGTACTGTTACCATGCTTCCTGACTATACACTGAAACCTAACCTGAACTTACCAACTCTGTATCCACAGCACCTAACACAATGCATGACACACAGTCGGAGTCAGTTGATTGCTGTTTGCAGACAGGGTCTCATGTAGCCCATGCTGGCCTCAAATTTGCTGAGTGACTGAGGAAAACCTTGATTTCCTGGTGCTATTTATTGCCTTTACTCCCAGGGCCCATTCCTGTTTGTTTTGTTTACCTGAGACAGGATGTCTTTACCTGAGACAGGATGTCTTCAAACTTGTAATTCAGACTCCAAGCAAAGACCATCTCAGTCAGTCTTAATGTTTGTTGCATGACGAAATGAGTTTAAAGCCATTTTACTTCTCTCCCCTCCCCTCACTAGGGCCCTGCCACTCGCTCCTGCCCAAAGGTTTGTATTTATTTATTATATGTAAGTACACTGTATTTGTCTTCAGACACCCCAAAAGAGGGCATCAGATCTCATTATGGATGATTGTGAGCTACCATGTGGTTGCTGGGATTTGAACTCATGACCTCCGAAAGAGCAGTCAGTGCTTTCAACCATCTCCTGAGCCATCTCACCAGCCCAGCCATTTTACTTCTTAATCCATTTGGAATGTTTGTGTGCACATACATACACCTTCCTCAAAATAGAGCTTGGCTGATAGAACTAAGAGAGGCCTACAAAGTTGTGTGTTCTTGGTCGTAAGAATGGAAGAGAAGGGGCTGGAGAGATGGCTCAGTGGTTAAGAGCACTGACTGCTCTTCCAGAGGTCCTGAGTTCAAATCCCAGCAACCACATGGTGGCTCACAACCATCCGTAATGAGATTCGCTGCCCTCTTCTGGTGTGTCTGAAGACAGCTACAGTGTATTCATATATAATAAATAAATAAATCTTTAAAAAAAAAAAAAAAAGAATGGAAGAGAAGCTGTCAGTGAGACATAGGAGTTTTTGTTTGTTTGTGCTGTTTGTTTCCATTGTTGTGATTTTTATGGAGACAGAGTCTCACTTTGTAGACAGGGCTGGGCTGAAACTCATAGAAATCCACGTGCCTCTGCGCCAGTGCTGGGATTAAAGGCATGTGCCAGTATGCCTGAGGAAACAGGATTTCACTCTATAGCCCAGGCTACCCAGGAACTCACTAGATAGCTCAGGTTGGCCTTGGAGCCATAGGAGTCCTACAGTTTCAGCTCCAAAATGCTGGAATCCTAAGCATGAGTCATTATGATCAGCAACATGAGAAATGTTTAAGCTTTAATTTCCTTACATGTAATATGGAAATAATAAAATTTTCTCATATAATCCAACAAACAATAACTATCATTTAAAAAATCCAAAGAATAGCTATCATATCTAGACTCTAATTCCAAATAGCGGTAACCCCATGATCCCTTGCTCAAACTAGAAAGCACATGACTAAAACTTCCCACCAGGGGTCAGTATTACCCTGGACTGCTCTGGTCAGCCTCCAGGGCAGCACAAAACCAGCAGTGTTTCTCCTGAGCTGTGAGTACAGTGGGGTGTGGAGGGCAAACTAAGTCAGAGATCGGACATGGATCAAGGCCTCATGTTTCTTTGTCCCATCTGCCTTTGCACCCCAGGCTCCTCTGAGGCACTGTTTATCCTTAGGAATAAGCATTTTCTGGGTTGCCATTCATGGGGAGAAAGACCTCCCCTGCTTTCTACATAAGTCCTGCTCTCCCACCAGAGTCTCCAGCTCCTCTTCAAGTGGAAACTATGTTAAGAAGGGCAGATTTTCTTTTTCAGACTGCAGGAGGCGGGCGCCTCATTATTCTGAGCCGTCCAGTTCTGGGATGTGGAGAGTGGCAGGAGCCAGTTATCCTGGTTATAGAGCATACTCATCCTTTTCCACCTTGATTTCAATGAACGAGTTCAAGTCAGGACAGGATGCCTTGTGGGGCTGGTCATAGGATGGAGAGACAGGTCCTTTCTCGTTGCCTCCTCCTTCCTCTTCTTGGAAATTGGGGTTGTAAAGCTCGGGAGGAAGGAGCTGGGCTTCCACAGAAGGCAGTCTGTCTGAGGGTGGCCCGTACACACGGTTGGCTTTGGTGCCGTGCTTAGAGTTAGCATCCAGGTGATAGCAGAGCTCCGTGAGGCGCTGGGCCCTGAATCGGGGAGAGCGGGCCACCCACACACCAGGCTCGTTAAGACTGTCCTCCTCATCAGACATCAGTTCTTCCGTCACATCCTTCCACAGATGCTGGTCCTCCGGCCCGAAGTGCCTCATGATACTGGATCGATTGGCGAAAAGCTATGGTGGGACCCAGACAGAGATTAGGAGAAGCAGACCACTGGTTTGTAGAAAGGGCTTATGTCTGGATAAAGGAAATGTAAAAAATCTGTGCCTGAAGGAACCCAGTGTTCAAGTCAGATCCTGGTTGGAGTAGGCTCTCCCTCCACCTGTCTGTCTACCCTCCAGTCTGCCAACCCTGTTCTCAGATGCTGTACCCTTCGGTCCGTCCCTCATACTACAGCTAGTTAGGAACTAGGGTTTCAGATCTTGAAACGAAGGCCTACAGACTTACCCGGTATCGGCGACTTCGAAGTTTCTTCTCTTCTTTCTCCTTTAGGCCTTTGAAAGGATTGAGAGAGTTGCGGTACTCTCGCCTCTTGGTAAGGAAGTAGGCCACACAGGCTCCTAGGGAAGGGAGACAGCAAGAAACAGAATCTTCTTGAACAAGGGTCCCTAGCCCATACACTGCTCGCTGAGTGGAAGGTTAGAACCACCACTCGGCAGCCTGGGCTTTCCGGAACAGACAGAAGCACAGTTCAGTCCTCTTGGATTTCCTGCACAGGGTGGACCTTCACCTAACACTAACTCCTCCCAGATGTCCCTCACTCAAAGAGGTAACTCCAGCTGCTTCTGTGCACTCAACTCTTGCATCAAATGTACTGTTGCTACTCTACCAATGGTTCTGGGCACCTTTCCCTGCAGCCCTCACAGTACCTCAGTAATAGCTTTAAGTGACCCAAGGGTAAGGAGCAGAAAACTTAGGACATAGTGGGATTTTTTTTAATGTATCTGGGTGCCTTGCCTGTATGTATGTCTGTGCACCACATCCACACAATGCCCTCAGAAGCCAGAAGAGGACATCAGATCACCTGGAACTGGAGTTACAGACTGTTGTGAGCTGCCATGTAGGTGCTGGGAATTGAACCCAGGTCCCCTGGAAGAACAGCCTGTACTCATCTTTCTGAGTCATCTTTCTGGCCCCAGGACATAGTACTCAGGGTCAAATGGGCTGGTTTCTGGTTTGGAAATAAGGCTGATGGAGTAAGGGCTTGAAGAGCTCCTCTTGCCTGAGGCTTCAGCCTTGGAATCATAGGTATGAGGTACCATACATAGTTGTCATGAGGTTTTTTTTTTTTTTTTTTTTTTTTTTTTTTTTTTTTTTTTTTTTTTTGGTTTTTCAAGACAGGGTTTCTCTGTATAGTCCTGGCTGTCCTGGAACTCACTCTGTAGACCAGGCTGGCCTTGAACTCAGAAATCCACCTGCCTCTGCCTCCCAAGTGCTGGGATTAAAGGTGTGCGCCACCACTGCCCGGCTATGAGCTATTTTTTTTTTAAAGATTTATTTATTTATTATATATGAGTACACTGTAGCTGTCTTCAGACACACCAGAAGAGGGCATCAGATCTCATTACAGATGGTTGTGAGCCACCATGTGGTTGCTGGGATTTGAACTCAGAACCTCTGGAAGTGCAGTCATTGCTCTTAACCACTGAGCCATCTCTCCAGCCCTATGAGCTATTTTTAAAAGGATTTATTTTATATATATGAATGCTCTATCTGCAGGTACACCTGAACTACATAAGAGGGCATCAGATCCCAATATAGATGGTTGTGAGCCACCATGTGGTTACTGGGAATTGAACTCAGGACCTCTGGAAGAGCAGCCAGTGCTCTTAACCGCTGAGCCATCTCTCCAGTCCATGTAGTGCATTATTTTAATACCACCTAAATCATCCCCATGCTTCCTCCTCCCAAAACCAAGAACAGGGAGTAGAAGGGGCAAGCAGAGAGCACGAGCACAGGGACGACAGCATCCTTACCTTTCAGCTCCTTATCAGTGTAATTGTGGGGACTCGCCATTAGCTCCTGCTTGAGCTTTTCCAGAAGGAACTTCACGACGGAAATATTCCAAGACGACTTAATGCTGTCAGAGGAGGGGAAAAAAGTAAGGTGGACAACTTCTGAAGAGCCAGAGGAGACAGACACACTTCGAATGAGTTAGCTTTGTAGTCAAGGCCTTGGCCTGATACAAGCATCTCCCCTGCCCCACTTCCCTCCCAGCAAAGCACCCTCTCAGCTTCCTCCCCTCAAGAAACCATACCTTTCAGAGCCATTGAATCTCTTGTCATTGGTGATGTGGTTATGCACATTGTGGACCAGTTTCTAGGAGAGGGGATTAAGAATCAGGTCAGGAGTAGACAGAAAACGTACCTCTGGTTCCCAAGGTAAGAAGCATTGTCTCCATGTGTGTGGGCTCTCTAGCCGAACCACTTCTACTTCCTAGGCACCATCTTCTACTATGTTCTTTCTTAACTAAAGAGCTAAGCTAGATTTACAGTTTTGCTTTTCTTTTTTAAGCCAAACTTTCATGTAGCCCAGGGTGGCTGCAAACTTCTTACATGGTCAGGCTGGACCTGAACCCCTGCTCTCATGCCTTTAGTACCCGAGTGCGTGGATTACAGGCATGTGCCACCATGCCCAGCTGTCTATATTTCTTTGAGTATTAAGTGATGACCCACTACTTAGGTGTGGTGGCACAGGGCTTTAACCCCAGCACTCGGGAGGCCTCTGAGTGCCACTGAGAGACAACTGGCCAGCTTGGTCTACAGAGCAAGTTTTAGGACAGCCTGGAAAGAAAATGAAAACTGTCACAAGTCTGGGAAGTACACAAAGGAGACTTGAAAAACACAAATCTACAACAACAGAAACGGAAACTGAAAAGAGAAGAGCCTTGGAGACAGCTCAGCCTTCCTTCCTTTCCTTGGCTGCACCAAGCAGCCGTCAGGTTTGCTCATACACATAACTGTGTTATAGATCAATGGCTATGAGTTATGTGGGTTCTGGGAATCCAATCATGTCCTCTGCAAAAGCAGTGAGCATTCTTAACCCTGAGCCGTCTCTCCAGCCATCTAGCTCCTTTCTGAATCATTTTATTCTACTGAACATTTTCTTTTGTTTTGTTGTTTTGGAGACAGGGTCTACATACCCCTGGCTAGCCTGGAACTATCTATGTAGACCAGGCTGTCCTCGAACTCAAGACTTCTGCTTGCCTCTGCCTCTCTAGCACTGCCACAATGGGTCCTACTGAACATTTTTGTTTTCTTTTGTTTTTTTGAGACAGGAACTCTCTACATAGCCCCGGCTGTCCTGGAACTTGCTATGTGGGTTTTGAACTCCTGGAAATCTGCCTGCCTCTGCCTCCTGAGGGCTGAGATTAAAGGTGTACATCATGCCTGGCCCCCAAATGAACATTTTTAGTTAAGTTTTGTTGGAGGCTGGAGAGATTGCTCAGTGGTTAGAACACTGGCCGTTCTTTCAGAGGATCTGAGTTTGAGTCCCAGCACTCACGCTCACAACCATCTGCAACCCCAATTCCAGAAGTTCTGATGCCCTATTTGTCCTCTAAGGCACTGTGCATACATGATGCACAGACATATGTGAACAAAACACCCATAAGTATAAAAATACGTAAACAGATTTTTAAAAAAGTTTTATTGGTCCCAGCGTGGTGGTGCATGCCTGTAATCCCAGCACTTGGAAGACACACATATACTCACACACATGTTATATACACAATAATAGTAATAAAATACATTTTTAAAAAACAATCTCATTGAACTAGGGAGACGTCTTCATGGGTGCAGTGCTTAAGGGCCGGACTTCAATGCTCAGTAGTCACAAGAAAATTCAAGCCAGACATGAGGGTCACACCTTTAATCTCAGCACACAGCAGCGAGACGCAAGCAGATCTCTGTGAGTTTGAGGTCAGCCTGGTCTACATAGAGTTCTAGGACAGCCTGAACTACAAAGTCAAAGTAGTGTGAGGCAGTCTCAGGAAAAAAAAAAATATATATATACACACACACACACACACACACACACACACACACACACACACATATATATATATATACATATATATATATGTATATATATATATATGTATATATATATATATATGTACACACACACACACACACACACACACATATATCTTTAGAACTCTGACCCTGGTTTTGCTTGTAATGCCACATGAGAGTTTGAAGACCCCTTTCCTGAATTTCCCTTGTCTTCTGTCTGGTCTAAATAGCTTCAGTCCTGGTGATTTTCAGACTTTCTAGACAGAGTCCTCATGAGGAGTAGGCTTAGTGATAGCATGTGTTGAAGTGGAAACTTATGGGTTCTTTGGAAAGTCGTTTGGGTGGTGTTTTGCTGGGACAAATACGTGAAGAGATATTTAGTTAAAGTGGACACAGGTGTGAAAGGCTCAGGCAGACTTATAAAGGAACATTTTGCTGAAGCAGTCACAGGAGAGAAGATGTTCTGCTAAAGCAAGCATGTGAAAGGACACGTGATGAAGGATTCTTTGCTAACCACATGCATGTATTGGTCTGCCTTACATTGTGTAGTTGAGCTGCATTTGTAGGGACTCAGTAGAGAGAAATGCACCAAGAAACTTCTGGTGGTGTGCTGCAGTTTCTTGCAGCTTCTGTGGACTCAGACAGATTGGACTCATGTGCTGAGGAAAGCTAGCTGTGCAACGCTTGTGGGTCTTGCGTCTTCGCTGATCTTCACTTCCCTGAGAGAGGCACAGTGAGAACTTCTCGTGCAGTTCCTGTTGGTCCCTCCTGCTGACTTGAGCCAAGGCTGAGGCCTGGTTGTCTCTGCTAGGTTGTGTCACCGCTGTTGCTAACCCAGCTCTAACGAACTAGACTGCTGGTGTATCTGTGAAATGTTCGTGAGTGGACTGAGCTGCTGCTGCCTGCTAACCTATGAACTGAACTGCTGATTTCCAGACAACACAGATGGGAGTTGCTCCAAAGAGCCTTTCTACACAGGTCCATGTCCCCTGTATCCTTTCTTTTCCACTACTTTTGGAAGGTGGTGGGCTACAATGGAGGTTAAAGCATTTAAGAACCATCATTTAAAATAGGATTTGAAAAAATTAAAGTTACACTGTATCTTGCCTGCAAAGGAGCACCAGAACAGTCTGTCATCTGGATCTAGTTAGAGAGAGCATCACTTCCTGAAGTGGAGCAGTGTGCTTGGGAATAAATCTGAAGATGGCATTACCTTCCTTAGCCTCCCCCACCCCCACCCCAGCACTCACAAACTCATAGGTTCATGCTGCAACTGAAACTTTAAGCTTATTTTTTGTTTGTTGATGTTGTTTTGTTTTTGTTTTTGAGACAAGGTTTCCCTGTGTAACAGAGCTCTAGCCAGTCTACATCTCTCTTTGTAGGCCAAGCTGGCCTTGAACTCACAGGGATCCACCCGCCTCTGCCTCCTGAATGCTGGGATTAAAGGCGTGCGTCACTACACCAGGCTGATACTTTGGGCTTTAATGCAAGCTCTTTACTTCTGTTACATTTAGCTTTGTTTTTCCTAATTATATTTCCATCCCAAGCCCTTGCAGCCAGAGGAGGCTACCCAATCCCAAACAGATACCGCCCTATTTAGAAATCCCCAAGCTATCCCCATCTCTACTGAGTGATCATACGAAACAGGAACGTACTGCCAGGTTTTAGTGGTTCTAGCCTCTATTCTTTAAAGAGTACTGCTGCTGTATTAGCCCCAAATACCACATAGTTTTTCTTTACCACTTAGAAGTCAGGTATGGTAGCTCAAGACTGTAATCTCAGCATCTGGGAGGCTGATGCAGGAGGAGCACGAGCTGCCTGAGGCCAGTCTGAACTACATAAGAGAACGCCATGCCAGCTCAGGGTAAAGAGATGGCTCATCAGTTTAAGAGCGATTGTTGCCTGACCTTCCAGAGGACTCCAGTTCAGTTCTCAGCACCCACATGGTGGTTCATAACCATTTTTTTGTTTTGTTTTTTTTTTTGGTTTTTCGAGACAGGGTTTCTCTGTGTAGCCCTGGCTGTCCTGGAACTCACTCTGTAGACCAGGCTGGCCTCGAACTCAGAAATCCGCCTGCCTCTGCCTCCCAAGTGCTGGGATTAAAGGCGTGTGCCACCACCGCCCGGCTTCATAACCATTTTTAACTCCAGTGCCAGGAGATCTAATCCCCTCTTCTTATTTCCATGGACACTGTATGCATGTGGTGCACAGATGTACATGTAGGCAAAACACCCACACATATTCACATACATAAAATCCAAAGTCTAAAATAATAATAAGGTAAAACATTTAAAAATACAAATGAACAAAACCAGAGGCCAGCAAGGTAGCTGAGTTGGTAAAATCATTTTCCGCATAAGCCCCAAAACCTGTTTGATTCCTGGAACTTGTGTAAGTGTAGAAAGAACTGACCCATAAAGTCATCCTCTGCCATCCACAAACTCTCTGTGACATATTTGTCCCTCCATCACATACTACTTCTCTCTCTCTCTCTCTCTCTCTCTCTCTCTCTCTCTCTCTCTCTCTCTCCCCCCCCCCTCTCCCTCTCCTGATTCCCTCACACAGATGTAAACTGGAATGCAGCTTAGTTTTTAGGGTGTTTGCCTAATGTGCATGAAGTCCTGGGTTCCATCTTAAGCACTCTATGAAACCGGGCATGGTGGCACATACTTGTAATCCCAACACTTGGGAGGAAGAGGCAGGACTAAAAGTTCAAAATCAGCTTCAACCCCACAGGGAGTTGGGAGCCAGCTTGGACTGCATCAAACAGTAACCTTTTAAAAAGGGGCTAGAGAGGGTTGGAGAGATGGCTCAGTGGTTAAGAGCACTGTATGCTCTTCCAAAGGTCCTGAGTTCAATTCCCACAACCACATGGTGGCTCACAACCATCTGTAATGGGATCTGATGCCCTCTTCTGGTTTGTCTGAAGACAGCTACAGTGTACTCATACATAAAATAAATAAATCTTTAAAAAAAAAAAAAAAAAAAAAAAAAAAAAAGGGGCTAGAGAGAGCTTAGTAGTTGAAAACATCAGTTGATATGGCAGAGGACCAGGATTCAGTTCCCAGCATCTACATGGAGGCTTACAAGTCTCCTTAACTCCAGTTCCAGGAGATCCAGCTTGCTCATTCAGCTTCTGTGGGCACCAAGCTCCCACAGTGCATCTGCATATATGAAGGCAAAATACCAATACACATATAACAAACTGTGACCAAAAACCAAAAACTATCCAGGCCTTTAGTCCTAGCACTCGGGAAGAAGAAGCAGGAGGATCTACTCGAGTTCAAGGCCAGCCTGCTACACAGTGAGTTCTAGGACAGCCAGGGCTACACAAAGACCCTCACTTGAAAAATTAAAACCGGGGGCTGGAGAGATGGCTCAGTGGTTAAGAGCACTGACTGTTCTTCCAGAGGTCCTGAGTTCAATTCTCAGCAACCACATGGTGGCTCACAACCATCTGTAATGAGATCTGATGCCCTCTTCTGGTGTGTCTGAAGACAGAGACAGTGTACTCATATACATTAATTAAATAAATAAATCTTTAATAAAAAAAAAGAAAGAAAAGAAAAATTAAAACCAAACCAAAAGAAAACAAAAACCTAGAAACTAAAGTCCAAAAGTTAAGGATCACAAAGGAATAGACAAA
The DNA here is from genome assembly GCF_004785775.1 of Grammomys surdaster. NCBI lineage: Eukaryota > Metazoa > Chordata > Mammalia > Rodentia > Muridae > Grammomys > Grammomys surdaster. Next base: position 2,543,810 of record NW_021620582.1, read on the forward strand.
TGGGTTTCATAAGAAGTGTGAGTTCTCACAAAAGGAAAAGCGACTACCTATCTTCCAAGTCAAGTAGCTTGGAAGAGATCAGGTGATAAAAAATCAAACCAGGCTTGAAGTGCAAAGGGAGATACTCCAGACAGTAGGTGTTAAAGCAGTAAAGCTGCCGGCTCATCTACCTCCTGAGTGAGCTAAAAATACATACACTTCCCAAGGGTGGCCGGCAGGCATCTGCACCATTCCAAAGGCTTAAGCATCCCAGACGGGTCCTTTTGTCCACAGAGTCCCTAGCAGCAATCTACGGGCATCCCAGCAGACTGGAGAGGAGCTCGTGGGCCCCTTTCAGAGCAAAACACTGGCGAACACTAAGGAAGGCCCTGTAACCATTCTTTCCTTGCAAGTCAACAGTCTTGCTCAATAATGTTTTTCCTTTATTTTTTTGGAAATAATCTTGAGATATTGCCAGGGTTGGCCTCAAAACTTACCTTGTAGCCTAGGCTAGCTTCAGACTCAATATTCTCCTACCTTGGCTTTCCACATATTTTCCAGGTGTTTTTTTCCCCCTGAGTACCTTCCTTTCTCTTAATACTAATACTTAGTTAAAGGGTTTGCTGATCTTCCAGAGAACCCAAGTTCCGGTCCCAGCATCCACGTCAGGTGATTCACAACTGCCTCAGACTGTGGCTACAAGGGATCTGACATCCTCTTTTGGCCTCTGAGGGTACATAAACATATGTGGAACACACACACACACAAATTTAAAAAAAAATTGTATTTAATTCATTAAGAAGAGCTGGAGAGGGGCTGGAGATGGCTCAGCAGTTAAGAGCACTGACTGCTCTTCCAGAGCCATTCCCAGCAACCACATGGTGGCTCACAACCATTTGTAAGGGGATCCAACACCCTCTTCTGGTGTGTCTGAAGACAGCTACAGTGTATTTATTTAAAATAAATAAATCTTTTTTTGAGAAAGTAGGACTGGAGAGAAAGCTCAGTGGTTAAGACCTGGTGCTGCTCTTCTGGAGGATCCAAATCTGATTCCTATCACTCACACTGAGATACTCACAACTGCATACAACTCTGGCTCCAGGAAACACAACACCTTCTGGCCACTAAAGACTCCTGAACACATCGGGTATACACACATATACATATAAATACAATTTAAAAATATTTAAAATCTATATGTAAGTCCAGTAACACTGGCACATGTCTTTAATCCCAGAATTCAGAAGGCAAAGACAGGGGTATCCCTGTGAATTTGAGGCCAGCTTGATCTACATAACAAGTTACATAGAACCAGGGCTTCTATAATGAGCCCTTATCTCTCATTAACTAATATTTAATAAACTCCAACTGCTTCTAAATAGATAAGTAAATAAATCCACAGGAAGCTGGGTATGGTGATATGCATATGCTTATAATTTTCGCCAGCACTTGTGAGGAAAAAGCAAGAGGATCAGGAGTTCAAGGTCAGCCTCAGCTAGTTAGGGACTGAGGCTACTCTGAGTTTCATGAGACCCTGTTACAAACAAACAAACAAACAAACAAACACCCTCAAAATCCTCACAAAGCCCTTGAGCTCAGAGTTGATCCAAGAGACTACACTCAACCAGAAGAAAATCTCTCAACCTCTGCACTATTGACGTATTGAGCTGGAATGTGCACCTTGGGTCACACAGTAGAGTGCTTGGCTTTTACTCACTGGAAGTAAGCATGGTTTTCCCTCTACCCACCCACCAGCCCGTGGCCTTGGAGGGCAGTACCTCCAGGCTGAGAACCACTGCTCTACAAGTTCTTCAGGTTCCAGCTGGCTGCCGTGCTGGGGCTCCCAGCTCAGTAGAGTGTCCCTAGGGCTCCCATGCTCTCCAACAATATTAGACAGTCTTCCTAGCCAGTCCTGCTCTGCCTGCCATGAGCTCTCAGGGTGACTGGATTCTCCAGAGCTCTGTGACTGACTGGGCAGTCTGCACCAGGCTTGATGGTGCACTTCTCTGTAGACTTGAGACTACTTCGAAACAATCCAGCTTTCCCACCCAAGATGCTCCTAGTTAGTTAGCCTGAACACTAGCTAAAACATCAGTGTGCTCAATCCTTAAAAATCTTCCCATCAGGGTTATGAGAACACAGAGATGACAGTTCTCTTCTCTTTAGAGAGACGACACCATTCTACCTAGACAAGCCTGAACGACAAGGCAATGGAAAAGGCCTTTCCAACACTCCAGGTTATGGAGTAAGGCCACTCTTTATCCTTCCCATTCCAGTAGGATTTAGGACTCTATTCATTCTATCTGGAGGCTTAAAGTCAACCCACTTTTTATTTCTCTCTTCAAACTGAAGGAAGAAAAAAGGATTGAAACTGAGTTCACTTACGGAGAGCACCAGATCTCGCTTACGCCTGGAGTTTTTCTGCCCAGTCCCTCGGATCCTGCATGGAGAGCCAATAAATCCAAGAGAGCGGCTCAATTCCCCAGTGCCTCCAGCGCCTGAGTCTTCCAAGGCACTGTCCAGAGCTGCAGATCCAAGCATGTCCTCAGGCCGGGTTGCTGGCAGCTTGGTTCCACTTTCCGGTCCTGTCTCTGAGGATGCCCTCTGGATAGCCAGTTGTGTGGCTGGTGAAAGCTGTTTGGCATAAGCGGGGACCAACACTCGTTGTATTGAACCCTCAGAGGCCACATAGTCGTCCGCCATCTAAGAACATAAGAAGGACAGTCTATTACCAGCTAGGCGGAGGAGGACCTGGTTAACCACCATTCTTGGCCAAGAATAGTGAAAAAGCAAGAGGAGAAGCCAGGACAGCCGTCTTCACGTCGATGGTTTGTTTCATAGGGAGTCTATGGGAACATCAGGCAGATCATTCTTTTTTTTCCCATATATGTATGACTGTTTTGTCTGCATGTATATGTGTGTACCACATGCATCCAATGCTTGTAGAGGCCAGAAGATGGTGTCAGATCCCCTGGAAATGGAGTTACAGATGGCTGTGTGTCACCATGTGGGTGCTAAGGAATTAAACCTGGGTTCTCTGGAAGAGCAGCAAGTGCTCTTGGCCGTAGAGTCATCTCTGCAGCTCTGGGGAAATTGCTCTTCTGAGAACACGACCTGGAGTGTTGGTTTTTTATCACAGAACATCTTACATGAACTGGGCATGCTTTGACTGTCTAAGTGACCAGTTACTTATGGTATACTCTTGTATATGTGTCACCAAGCGGGGGGTGGGGGGTGCTCAAGAGGCTGAGGCAGGGGAACCTCTGTGAGTTCCAGGCCAGCCTGATCTACAGAGTGAGTTCCAGGACAGCCAGGGCTGTTACACAGAGAAATCCTGTCTCAGAAAACAAAAAAAAAAAACAGTCAAAACAAGAAATGTATCTAGATAAGCCATTGTCAGGAAGGAAGCAGGAAAGGAATTGATAACAAGGGAAACAGACAAGTGAACAGTAACAACAATAAAGGGGATGAGAAAAAAGGCAGAGCAAAGAAGGGAGAGGCAAGGAACCCCTGGAGAGGCTCCCAAAAACACAACAGACACCTCACCTGCCCTCTAGTCCCCTGGAGGGACCAATCTGGGCCTGGCCACATCCCACAGTCTCAGCCCTAACATCCAGCTGACTGCCTGTGCAGTCAAGGGCATGCAGGGCAAGGAAAGGAGGGAGGGGCCGTGATGGGGAAGGAAGGAAGGGAGTGGGGATTTTTGCAGCCAAGAAAACAAAACGATGAAACTGGAGGGGGGCGGGGAGGAACCACACACATACAGAAAGAAGTGGAGGAGGCGGCTGAGATTTATAGACCTGTGAGCTGCTTGCTTTCTGTGCTGTGAAATCTAAAAGCTAATTCCATCCTGTCAGCCTGGAAGCCTTTCCTGGCTGAAAGAACCCCAGTGCAGAGAGCACCACCTGGCCTGGGTATCCTCCTGTCTCCTGTCTCTCAGACCCAAGCCAGGCAGAGACGCTGAGGAACAGTGACCAGGACTACAAACGGAAGCTTTTAGGAGAGCATTAGCCAGTCGTGGTGATAGGCTAGCACCTAGGGGAAAGGCTTAGATGCTCACATTCCTCACATTCAGCAGATGGGCTGGGAGTTACCACTCTTTCATTCACCTTGTGCGTTTTGATCTTTACTCTTCTGGTATGGTTACCTAGCTGGGGTCAGACGGGGCAGACAGAGGGAAGGGGAGCGCTGAGGACTCTGCTCCAGCCAGCTGTCGAGTGTGGCACATCTGTTACTTGCTGTCTCTGTGATCTGTCATCCTTCCACTTCCTTCTCTTCCCTGTGTGCCTTTCTGCAGTTCTGATTCTATTTAGCGGGGCTTTTCTTCTTCATATGACCCTTGAGCAGTGAAAAACTGAAATAGCACAACATACGTCTATATGTCTATGTCTTCCTGCCCAAAATATGCTTGCTTCCCTTCCTCCTCTGCTCTATGACGCACTCTTATTATTATTTTTAATTATACGTACGTGTGTGTCTGTGTGTGACTATGAACAGTCAGTGCAGGTCCTAGGAGGCCAGAGGCATCGGATCCCTTCGCAGCTAGTGTGAGGAGCCATCCGACATGGGAGCTGGGAACTGAACTCAGATCCTTTGGAAGAGCAGTAGGCACTCTTAACCTCTCCAGTCTCCCCGCTTCCCCTTTGTGGATAGGATTTCTATATTTAGTTCAGACAGGCCTGGAACTCCCTATGATGTAGCCCAGGCTAGTCTCAAATTCATGATGATCCTCCTGTAACGCCCTCTATGACCCTGCCCGCCCCCCTCCTGGACATGGTCCTGGCTGGCCTAGAACTCACCGTGTGCATTATGACCACCTTCAGCTCACAAAGATTCATCTGCTTCTGCCTCCTGGGTGCTGGTATTAAAAGCAAGTAATTAGCTGGGTGGTGGTGACACATGCTTTTAATTCCATTGCTCAGGAGGCAGAACTCTGTGAGTTCAAGACCAGCCTGGTCTACAAAGAGTTTGGGACAGCTGTGGAAAAGATGCCATTCCAAGCTGTTGAGAAAGCGGGAAGCACCACGTCACCACACTCACCAAAAATGACCTCCTGCAAAAAGGCTCAGGGTGGAAACGAGAGTACTGGCTACTCCTGAAAGTGGAGGAAATTTGGTGCTCTTCTGTCTTATCACAGATACAAATAAAATAATGGTTTAAAGAGGGAAAGAGAAAGAGGCATATGATCTGTATCCCCAGTAGCACTGGTAAATAATAAATAACTGGGTTTTACTCACCGGGTTGAGTAGCGGGGCTCCCTCTACTGCAGCCAGAGTGCATCCTGGAAGCCGCGCATCTCTCTGGGGGGTTGCGAAGAAGCCCAAGGGTCCCTGCCCCATGGTGGAGGCAGCCCCCAGCTGCCGCAGCTCCTCGATCACCACCTGCACACCACTGCCCACGCTATCACACTCCTCCTCCATGGCAGGCAGAGTCTTGCAGGCTTCTCCCGGACTCCCCTTGAGCACTCCAGGCTCTTCGGGTGGTGGGCTGCGGGCACGGCTCTCTCCATCTTCATCAGCGGTGCACACTTTTCCCTGCCGTAGCTCACCCACTTCTTCCTGGAGCTGTTTTAACAACTCGTTGTTGGCCCGCGCAAGCCCCAGAGCGGCCTCAGCCAGACCCACTGCCTTGTCCACCCGCTGGTAGATAATGTGCAGGAGCTGTTCAGAGCTTTGGACCGCCAGGCCGTGTCCAGTCACTGTGATGGGGGTACTGGCAGGAGGATTCCCGCCCTGAGAACCTGTGCTGCCCTGGCTAGTCTCGCTCTTACAAGCACAGCAGCAGCATCTGGCTTCACTGCCACTGGGCGGGGAGAAAAGAATGGTGGCACTGAAGGACATAGTTGATGGAAGCAGGTAACTGTGTACACACTGCCAAGCCGCTTCACAAGTGCTCCAGGTAACGGGCCTTCACCAGGGAAGCGCTTGCCTTGATTCACTTTCCTTTCTCATAGAAGATAGTCAGAAGAGCTGGGGCTCCAGGCTGTGGGTTCTGTGGAGGGGTAGGCTAGCAGGTGAAGACACACACAGTCCATGGTTGTTTCTCCTCAGCTTTCCATTGGCAGGTCTGTGCTCCCTAAGCACACAGCACACTGGTGTCCCACGGCCTTCACTGAAAGAGTAAAAAACAAAACCAAAGGTCTTCCTGATGTGTAGTGTGAGGGGATTCAAGGCATTCTCCTTGCAGTTCAGCAAGGACACTCCCAAAGCCCATTGTAGCCCCCGGGGAACAGAAAAGGAACACTAGGAAAGAAAAAGATTAGGAAAATGAAGGTCTATTTCCTCCTTCATCTCTGATCGCCATCATGACTCTAATAACAATATTACATCTTACTGCTTTGGTGCTGTTCTTTAGGGTGCTCAGAACACTTCATACAGGCTCTCTCATCAACACAATGCTAGGAAACAAATAGTAGCCAGGTCCAGAGGAGAGAAGTGCAAGGAAGCTGTAAGCCTTTTATGTTCAGAGAAGACAACAGAACCTGGTTTTTGCTGTTCTCAGTCTCACATTCACTTAAGCGGGTACCTGTAAGTGTCTCAAGGTTTCCCCTGATGAAGTGATGAGAAGAGAGCTGGACTGGAGCTGTGCGGACACACGGCTTGGTCTGAGCCCAGAGTGTTTTTCCTTCTCTGTTCTAACTAGCCCTGGGCCTAGGCCGGAAGTTTCTAGCCTCTTTACCATCTAGTCTTCCAGGCTGACTGATGATCCAGTTTCTTGTAGCTTCTGACCCCATTGCTCTGCCTGACCACACACCTTTTCTCTATTTTCTCTTAAATAGCCTCTTTCCTGTGCTCTTCCCATGAGAGTTGGGCATACCCTATTTCTGACTCATTCTGTCAAATCTTTCTCTGATTCGTCACTTTGTCTGCCCCTCAATTACACATCACTTCCTCCTACGAACTAACCTTACCTTCATTGTTAGGAATTAAAGGTATGTACTAAAGGCGTGTCTAAATTCCAGCCAGACCTACTGGAATCTAGGGCTAGATCTCTGAGTTCAAGACCAGCCTGGTCTACAGAGTGACTTTCAGGGCAGCTAAGAGTACACAGAGAAACCTTGCTGCAAAACAAAACAAAAAATTCAGTGTAATAGAAGCTGGTCTTAAGCATAGGATAACTCCTGCCTCCACCTCCCACATGCTGGGATTATAAGCACTTGCCACTATGCCCCTACCCTGTTTATTAGTAGTTTGAGATAAGGTCTCACTACAGTAGACCAGGCTGGCTTGTCTTATAGACATTCACCTGCCTCTACCTCCCAAACTGGGATTAAAGTCATGGCTACAATGCTGGTCTGTTTCTGCCTTGCTATGTGGTCCTGGTTAGCCTGGTATTCATCAGGAAGCCAGTAGTCCTGCCTCAGCCAACTTGGTGTCTTGGGATCATAGGAACATGGCGCCACCTCCAGTCAACCTCACAGTATTGCATCTTCAATGCTGAGGGGTGGGATAGGGAAGCGAACTTCAGTCTAGGGCTAGGAATTGGGGCTGGGCTGTCCTGGAGCCCTCTTAGAACTACATTCCTGGGCCTTAAGTCCCTTGCAAAGGAAGACAGATGTCTTGAGTTCACCATTCAGCAACCCCTAGAAGTCACTTCTACGTCCCTCATCTCCATTTCTTGGGGTCCTTAAAGGAAGAGGCGCTGCCAACAGTAATATCTTATCTAGATAGCCAAGGACCCGCCCTGCGGAAAGAAGCAGGGATGTCAGTAGTAAACCACACTGCCTCTCTTTGGAATTACTCTATTTAAGTACCTAAATGACTACAGGAGCGAAGGGCTGGGGCTAGGAGGTACTGAGTCACTGAGAACACACTAGGGAACTTAAATATTGTTATTTTCTAAATGATGTTTGATTACAGGAAAAGAATCTTTCAGCCTGAAGCTCTGTAAATGACAAAATCTTAAGTGTGTTTACAATCCCCTGACAAATACATTTCCATTTTACACTGTAATTTATCATAACATCATAATTAAAATGAATTTTCTATATATTGAGTTTTGGGTTTTTTTAAAATCAGCCTGCTCACTTTAGTTTATTAGTTCTAGGTTGTTTTTTTTTTTTAATTATTATTTTCTTCTATGTGTATGGGTGTTTTGCCTGCATGTAGGTCTGTGTCTTGGGAGGGCACTGGATCATCTGGACCTGGAGTTAGAGAAGGTTGTAAGCCTCCCTGTGGGTGCTAGGAATGAAGCCTGGGTCCTCTGCAAGAACAGCAAGTGTTCTTAACCATGCTTTATTTGTATAACGGTTATCTATATCAGGGACCGAAGAGGTGGCTCAGAGGTGAAGCACTTAGTGCTCTTCTAGAAGGCCTAAGTTCACATCCCAGCACCCGGTCAGGCGGTTCACAACTAACTAACTTCAGCTCCAAGGATTCCAGTGCTCTCTTCTGGCTTCCAACACACAGATGTACACATAAAAGATAGAAAGTTTTTAAAAGACTGTCCATCCATAAAGACCTGTAAAATACTGACACCAGGTCAGTGCTCCACAAACAGCAGTTGGATTTTATTATTATTATTATTATTATTATTATTATTATTACGTTTTGTATGCCTACCATGGGCACCAACCCTGACTAATTTGCTTGTTTTGAGGTTGTTCTTTTTGTTTAAAGATTTTATTTATTTATTTATTTATTTATTTATTTTTATTTATTTATTTTTGGTTTTTCAAGACAGGGTTTCACTGTGTAGCCCTGGCTGTCCTGGACTCACGCTGTAGACCAGGCTGGCCTCGAACTCAGAAATCCGCCTGCCTCTGCCTTCCAAGTGCTAGGATTAAAGGCATGCGCCACCACCGCCCGGAAGATTTTATTTATTTTGAGCTGTCTTCAGACACACCAGAAGAAGGCATCAGATCCTGTTACAGATGGTTGTGAGTAATCAGATCATCATGTGGTTCTTGGTGTTAGTAATCTGTTAAACTCCACCTCCACAGTTACTTGGAAGCGGCCAGGTAAGCTCCTCCCCACAGTTACCTGGCAACAGGCAGGTAACCCTGCCCACTATAAAAGGGGCTGGCTTGGCCCCTCCTCTCTCTCTTGGTCCTGCAACCCCGCAGCTGCAGGTTGCCATCTTCCCTCCCCCCTTCCCTTCCCCCTCTCTCCACGTGGTCATTGCCAGCCTCCACTTCTCTACTCCTCTCTCTCTCCTGCTCTCCCACTCTCTTAATAAACCTCCCCTCATGGAGCCGTCTAGTCTGCTGTGATCTGTACAAGCTGCGAGTGACCTTTTAGTTGGGAATTGAACTCAGGACCTCTGGAAGAGCAGTCAGTGCTCTTAACCACTGAGCCATCTCTCCAGCCCTTGGGGTTGCGGTTGTTCTTCAGTCCCTCCTTCCCTCCTCCCTCCATATATATATAGAGATAGATAAATATAGATATGTAGATATTTATGTAGCTATATAGACCAGGCTGGCCTTGAACTCATGGAGCTCAGCTACCTCTACCTCTTGGAATACTGGGATCAAAGACGGATTGTCATCATGTCCAATATGCATTTCTAATTTAAATCAAACATAACAGTTTGAAACACAAGTGCTGAAGACATTTGGCCCTAGCCTTTTATTTTTCCCAAGACTGGGGTTTTTCTGTGTAACCCTGGCTGACCAAGAAGAAAAAGCAAACCAAACCAACCCAAAAATATCGTGGGGCTGGAGAGATTACTAGTCAGTAGTTATGAGGACTTGTTGCTCTTGCAACAAAGACCAAGGTTCATTTCTAAGCATCCACATGGATGGCTCATGGCCATCTGTAACTCTAATTCCAATGGATTCAATGCCTTCTTCCTACTTCCCCTGGCTCCTACACACATGCACGAAAGTTCTCGTGTGCATGCACAGACAGACAGACACACACACAGTGCACATAAACTCTTGCAAGCACAACATATATAAGTCTTTTGTTGCTGTTGTTGTTGTTGTTGTTGAAGGGGCATGCAGATAGGGTATCCTGGAACTCTGGCTACATAGCCCTGACTATGTAGACCAGGCTGGCCTTGAACTCACAGAAATCCGCCTATGCCTCCAGAATGCTATAAAGTTGTGCACCACCAAGTCCAGCCAAAGTTATAAATTTTTTTTTTTTTTCGAGACAGGGTTTCTCTGTATAGCCCGGGCTGTCCTGGAACTCACTCTGTAGACCAGGCTGGCCTCGAACTCAGAAATCCGCCTGCCTCTGCCTCCCGAGTGCTGGGATTAAAGGCGTGCGCCACCACCGCCCGGCACCAAAGTTATAAATTTTATGACCTACCAACCAACCAACAAAAGCCCCCAATCTAACGATGAGTCAACATGAATGACAAACGTCAAAATGAGGCTTACTAAACACATTTAGGAGTAATTTTACTATTGTCTAATCTTATGTGTTTTGTTCTTTTATGAGACAAGATGTCATGAAGCCCAGGCTGGCTTTGAACTTGCTATGTAACTTAGTACTGACTCAAATGCCTGATCTCCCTTCCTCCATTTCTCCAACATTGAGATTACAAGCATTTGCCATCACACCTGATAGTCTAATTTTAATACATGTGAAATTAATTTGAAAACTGTACTTTTCAGTGAGGTGTAGGAACTCACACCTACAATCCCAGCATTCTAGAGTGTGAGGCAGAGTGACTATTATTGGTTGGGGAACAGCTCTAGATGTTTAATGAATTTGAGTCTGGACTGAAGTACACGGCAAAGCTCCAACACAAAAAATAAACAAATAAAAACCAGAACAAACCACAATACAAAGCATGAGGCTGGCCACGAGGCTCAGTTAGTAGAGGTTTGTCTAACATTCCTGACCCAGCCTCCAGCACTGTATAAGAGACTCGTGGTACTAGTCCCCACTTATCCCAGAACCTAGGGGTGGAGGCAAAAGGATCAGAAGTTCAAAGTTATCCTCCACTACACAGTAAGATGAAGTCCAGACAGAATAAAAAACGACACACGCATACACACCATCAACACCACCAACAACAATAACCACCAAGACCACCACCACCAATAACCACCACCACCAAAGCCAAAACCCATAAAAAAAGAATACTTCATCTTTAAACATAACATTTCAGGGAGAGGCCATCCGTAATCTGAACTATCCCTTTCCTCTCAAGTCACACACTTTTTTTCAAGACTAAATACATCATATTCTTGGCAGTTTCCTTGCTTGCTTTCAAGCATTCTGAGTGAATTTTCTGCATGACTGAATTTACCTCCAAAGTATGAAAAATAAGTTTTCTTATAGTTTAATAGATGGGTATGACATGGTATTCCTCAGATACATGTTCTCACAATGGGCCTTTGGCTCTTTAGAGTCAGGGTAAAAATGGAATCGACTTTCTGTACTGTGATAGCCAATTCCTATCTTCCTTGAAAATAAAAAGGAAATAGTCCCTTAAAGCTCCTAACTCAGCCACTCAGCCCTGCTTCCTCCATTTCAAGGTACAAAATGGCTCACTTGTTAGAAAGTCTTCTTAAAACCTCTTTCTATCAGAAATGAGTTATCACACAACAGCAAGTGAGTAGTTACCATAAAATATGCTTTCCCTATATTTTAAGAGTGGACCAGCCGGGCAGTGGTGGCGCATGCCTTTAATCCCAGCACTCTGGGAGGCAGATTTCTGAGTTCGAGGCCAGCCTGGTCTACAGAGTGAGTTCCAGGACAGCCAGGGCTACAGAGAGAAACCCTGTCTGGAAAAAAACTAAAAAAAAAAAAAAAAAAAAAAAAAAGAGTGGACCAGTCTAGGCTGGGCAGTGATGGTGAATGTCTTTAATTCCAGCACTCTGAAGGCAGAGCTCCCAGGATCTCAGCCAGTTCAAGACCAACTTGGTCTACAGGGCTAATTCCAGGACAGCCAGGGCTACACAAAGAAAGCCTGTCTCAAAAATCAAAAGCAGTGACCTAGTGATCTGAAGAACATCTAAGACCTCATTATCAGGTACAAAACAGAACTGCCCAGACACTGGGCAGAATGGGCTCGTAAACAAATGCCTTCCCTGTAATCAGAAAATTACACTCTCCCTTCCTTCCTTCACTCCTGGGAATCGGGGGAGTATGCCTTTCTCCCTCCTCCTTTTGTGACAGTTCAGCACGTAATTTTTTAAAAATTTTTTTTAAAGTTATTTTTTACGTATATGGTTATTTGCTAGTACGCATGTTAGTGCACCACAGGCAAGCGAGCAGTTGCTACGCCTGGTGCCCAAGGAGGTCAGAACTGGTTCCAGTGGTAGGAAGGCTATGAGCCACCATGTGGGCACTGGGAACTGAACTAGGGTTATCTACAACAGTGCAAACTCTCCAGCCTTCACATACCTGCAACTATGTAGACCAGGCTGGCCTCAAAATCGTGGCAATCCTCCTGTATTAGCCTTGGAGAGCCAGAATTACAGGTGTACACCACTATGCTCTATTTGCAACAGGTTTTCAGGTCAATATGGCAGTATTTCTTTAAAATTAACTTGCTCAAGTGCAGCCTTTTAAGATTAAACTTTCCGTTTTCCTAGACTATACTTGATACACTGTATTTGTGAAGACAGACACCGGGAAATATAAAACTAAACCCCAGGGCTTTTATCACATGTGCACAGCGCCTCCAGTTAATGTTGATTATTACTCTAAAGTGACTCAGACGGGCGCCAGGGATTGCATCGCATTCCCAGTGAGATGGGTGCTCCATCTACAGGCAGCGTAGCTGCAGGCTGGCCTCTGTCCGCGCTCGAGACCGCGTCCCATCGAGCAGGCATGGTCCCGGGTCCTCACGAGTGGACCTCAAGAGCAGCCGCTCGAGCCCACCTAGGGCCCAACTCCTGGCTTCCGAAACTGCCGCACCCGTGTGCCGCAGCCGCGCGAGAACGCGGCGCCCGTGTACCCGGCAGCGAGCGCAAGGGGTGCGGCACCGCCCCGCTTGCCCTCTGGCTCGTGCTGATAGGTGGTTAAACCAAAAGGATGCAGGGCCAGGGATGCTATTGGCGTCCGCTCCCAGTCACTCAACGAAGCGGGAAAGGGAGGGGCCTCCTCAGGGAGGGACACGACCAAGACAGGCTTTTTCAAGGACGCTAGGCGCCATTTTGGTTTTCTGTTTACTCGCCTTTGTGACCTGGTGCTCTACAGTTGTGTGTACACGACTGTAAGTACAGAGGCCGGAGAGTGCTTGCATACATTTGGTTGGGCTTATTTTGGGACCCTGCCTGCCTCAGTTACCGAGCTTTCGGGTACTAGTTGCAAAGTAGCAGTTCCTCCTTAATTCAGTTGCATCATTTACTTTTAGATTCTCAGCAAAATCAACTCAGTATTATAGATTTGCCCTTCTTTGGTAAAACTGTCAAACCAACCAAGCCAACCCATGAGATGGATTCCTCTCTCTCTCAAAACAAACAAACAAGCAAACAAACAAAACAAAAAAAACAAAACAAAAAAACGACCTTGGCGATGAGCCTAGATCGCGAGACAAAGTAGTCTAAGCTAGCTGGCAACTATTCTTGAGGGTGCTTTCAATTGTCCTAGGACTTAGAAGTCTTGTTAGTTAACAAGACTACAGTGGTGCCTGAAGCCTTCAAAAGGATAACAAAAATTACCACCACTCCTGGGATCACTAAGGTTGCTAGACTATAGCTACATGTCAAAGATATGCATTGTCTAAACTTTCGGAAGGTTCACCCTGAAGCTAGTACGCATTCTGCACCAATCTGGCTTGTATTGTTGGGAAATAAAAATTCACTTACTATAAATAAGTCTAGCTTACCTGAGCCTGGGCATTTTCCTTATTAGTACAAATTATACTGCAGGTGTTGTCTGGGTGTCTTTAAATGCTGTCTCTACACTACACTGAACTAAGAAGCACAGAGGTTTGGTTGTAGAGAAAACTTCCACTTTAATCTCCCAGTTACAACACTGTGACCGACCCTGATAGCTATCCACATACACTAATGTTTTCAGTCTTCAAACACAGACTGGATACCGGTAAATCCTGTATAACTCCTAATGAGACTGTCTCAGCACACAGATCCCATGGGAAGGGGAGCCTCTGCCCCAGGCAACAGTTCTTCAATGCACACACTCTTTTCCAAAAATGTGACGACATGGGGAAAGCTTTGCATTCACAGAATGCAAAATAACCATCATATCCCTCCTGTCTTTTGCCTTTTCATCCTCTTGCCCCTACCCCAAATTTAATAATACCCAATACCTCAGTTCAATAACCGGACTAGAGTATTTTCACATACACTTTCCCAGATGTGGAGTTTTCCAAACAAATCCCAACCAATAAAAGACCATTTTGTCAAAATGCCAGAAAATTCCCTTCTGGTACCTTCCCCCAAAACCACTCATAGAGGCTAAAATGTACACAGCTGCACATTTAAGAAGGAAAACCAATAAAAAACAAAAGCACTTAAAAGTCACTAACGGAGGCTCTGGACGACACATTCAGTAACCCCCTACCTTCGTTTGCCAAGCACACTGACTGCATGCTTTGGGGCAATTATTTAATTATTCACTAATCTGACTTAAAAAGCAGAAAATAAGGTCAATTCCAATAGGATGAAAGTTCTTAAGTATGCTAAGTGCAGGATTCCCTCTAAGCTTTACTTTGCATTTGAAATCCTGTTTTGATCACATTTGGGAACACAGAAAAACCCGACATCCTAAGGTCTATTTTACACACATAAAATCAAAGGAAAACACTTTAAAAATAAAATCTGATACACCACATATACACATACTTTACATATACACAAAGAATAAACCCCAAGATGAATCCATATGAAATGGTATGCTTTAAGCGCACATACACACAAATGTCCTCATGAAATTGTGTGTGCAAGACACTGTGAGAGGGCTTTCCCTTCTCTCCAGGGAAACTAGTGTCTCAATTAAAATAACCCAGTATATTTAATCTATTGGCCTAGCACACTTGCCACATCCACAGCACTTGGTTTTGGTTCTGAGGGAGTGTGTCTAAAACGCATGCCAAAGGCTTTGTGGGGGCGCCTCAAATCTCTCTGTTGCCTGTGGTAGAAATTCACATTATCGCTTTAACCCGATTAAAAAAACAAATCTATACTTCCCCAAGCGACTAAAATCTAAATCCTTCAACCACAAAATTTACCAATTCTTAAAATGTGATCCAAAAAGAAAAAAAAAAAAAACTCTGTAAATTGGTCTGGGAACAGTTGCACACGGCTTCTCAACTTGGTATATTTTTAAACCTCGACCAGGAAAAAGAAAGAGAAAGAGAGACAGGAAAAGAAATGGGGAAAAGAGCAAATTCCCCTTAGCAACAGTTTCCTCACCCCAGCACTGCCACAGATCTCTATTTTTAAAAAATTGGAAAACGCACACAAGATGAAGGAGAAAAAAAAAATGGAAAAAGGATACCCGAAGGTCGTATGGCTCTTTGTATTCGTGTGTGTGCAAAAAAGGAGGACTCGCGGAGCCGGAGCTCGCAAGCCCCGCCCCGCCCCAGACGCCCGCCCGGATTGGCCGCTGGCCGCCCCGCCCGCCAGCACACGCGCCGCGCCCGAGGCGTCCGTCCGGGGGGGGGCCCCCGAGGGCCGCGGGCTCCCGGACCTGGCCGCCGCTCCCACTGCCCTTCTCTTTCTCGCTGTCCGCTCACCTTTCCCGTCTCGTTTGTTTCCCCTAAAGCCAGGCTCCGAAGAACAACCCTGTGAGTGAGCGCCCTCTGACTTTGCCAAACTAGGCGAACTAGCTCGTTACTTGGGTCCTCCTAGTCTGGGATTGAGCGCCAAGATTGAGGGGCATGGGCCTCAACCCTTGGTTTCCCAGGGCAGTGTCTCTGGATCACACATGTTGCCTAGCAGCTCACCTTTATATGAGCATTTATGAGTGTAACGTTGTCCAAGTGAAAGGCCAAGTAGTACAGCCTAAGCCAGGTTCCCCTTCTAGGCTAAAACCACATTCTGAAGAAACCAAAAGGTCTCCCCTGCATGTAGACCATTGCTTAAACCTGGACTTTAAGCAGCCCATAAACTGCTCTCCCTGCACCTATTTATTATAAAACGCGCGCGCGAGTACACACACACAAACACACACACCGTATATCTTTTGGTGGGGACGCTTGCGTGCTGCAACACGAATGTGGCAGTTAGGGGACAACTTGCAGGAATTCTCTCCACCTTGAGGGTCTGGAGGATCAAACTCAAGTCCACAGGTTTGACCACTGGACGCAGTGTGTGTTTCCAAAACAATGTTTCTCTGTATCACTACTTGCAACTCGCTCAGTAGACCAAGCTGGTCTGAGAACTCAGAGATCCACCTGGCTCTGTGAGTGCTAGGATTGGGATTAAAGGGGTGTGCACCACACCTGGCACCCCCTTGATCTTGATCTCCAAGGAGAACATAAAATCCTACTTATACCTATTTACTTTTTAGTATCTGAAACTCATGACCCTTCTCAAGTCTTCCTTGAGAAGTCTGGCTTTTCCTCCTCATTTGAACCCCTGACCTATGAGTTTATAAAAGAAAACGAGAAGCACTCTGATGGTGGTGATGCATGCTTTAACCGTATTTAAACAAACAGACAAACAAACAAAGGATACATTCCTGCCTCTTTTTTCCTCCTGTTCTGGAAGCAGCTTCTATATGATGCTGTCTGTGGCCTGGCTGTGTTGAAAAGTCCTATAGACCTTTTCAGCTTTGCACAAGCAGTGTTGACACAGCTTCTTGCAGAGTGTAAGCGACTGTGACAGTACAGGGGCACAACACACAGAGGCATGTGTCATTATGTGTGGCCGGAGGATGGATCTGTCTCCAGGGGAACATGCTTCACTGTGCATTAGCTTCCACTGCCACAGACCTCAGTCTCCTTCCTGCCTCCCCAAAGCCTCCTGGTCCAGCTCTGCCTGTCTCTATCCATCGTTCCCTGCTGCATCCAGGTCTCCCTCCGTTGCTTTCCCGTTCGTCTCTCTGGTGTGTCCTTCAGTCTTTGTAGCTTCCTTTCTCACACTTATTGTCCCCGTGGTACCAGCTTTCTGGGTACCTCACAGAGAGTGATAACTTCTCCTTGTTACATGAAAATCCACAACCAGTGCATGGTTTATTGATTGTATTATTATTATTATTATTAAACATTTGTGAAGTGGAGCTGGAAAAATAGCTTACTCAGTAAAGAGCTTGCTGCTTCAACAGGGGACCTGAGTTCCATCCTCAGCACCCCCACACAAAGCTGGACTTGGCTTTGTATGTATAATCCCAGCTTTGTGGCGGTGGAGGCATGTAGATACCAGGGTTGCTGACCAGCCCCAGGGACCTAATCTCTGAGATACTAGTGAGGGAGGGCCAGTTTCAAAAAAAAAAAAAGCCAAAAACAACCAAAAAACACCACAACAAAACACCAACGTGTCCAGTTCCTGATGGATAGCAGCTGATGTTGACAAAACATTCTGTAAACTAAAGAAAACATTTTTTTCTTTCTCATGGCCTTGCTCATGCTAAGTGAGTATACATTCTCCAACTGAGCCATACTGTCCCAGGGCACAAAGTGGATTTTTTTCAACTGAGGGCAGGGGTAGTGTAGAGAGATGGCTCAGCTGGTAAAGAACCTGCCCGTAAGCCTGATGATCCAGGTTCTATTCTCAGGACCCAGATGCTGAAGGACTGAACCAACTCCCTCAGTTGTCCTCTGACCAAGTTGTCCTCTGACCTCCAAATGTGCACAATGGTTCTGGAACCTACATACAGAGGCCTGCAAGTTGCCCTCTCTCTGACGTGAACACACACAACACACACACACATGCGTACACACTTGTGCGCACACACACACAATAAATAAATGAATAGATACTTTTTATTATTATTTTATTTATATTATTTATTCTTATTTATCTATTTATATATGCCAGAGAGGTATAGAGGTAAAATTATTTTTATTTGGGGGGCAGTACAGGGCATCAGATCCCCGAGAACTCCAGACATGCATGTCTGTAAGCTACCACCTAGGGAACAAACCTGGATCCTGTATAAGAACAAGTGCTCTTAACTACCAGGCCTTCTTTCTGTCCCCCAACCCATGGCATCTTATTTCTTTTAAATAAATAGCAATTCATACCTAATGACAGACTAATCTGAACTATGAAGGGTTAAGTACTGAGCTATGTTAGGCATCTAACTCAAAGGCAAAGGCTTCTGGGAGAAATGAGTTAAATCAACCCGAGAAGCTGACACGAGTAGAATTTCTTCTGCCTGACCCATTAACAAATGCAAAGCAGATATTTTAGGATTTTTTTTTTTTTAAAGCTTCAGTTGGGCATAGCCCCTGGAAACCAGAGCTTGGCTTTGAGGCCAGGCCTGGTGGAACCCTGAGGGATGGGGACAGTCAGCAGGCTAGGGGAGAAGAGGGGCAGCCTGGGTCAGAGAGGAGGCAGCAGCTGCTCCTGGGGGCAGTTCTGGTTGCTGTGTCTGCGATTTCTTCTTGCCCACTGTAATTAAAGCTTTCCCAATATGATTCTGGCTTCCTAAGGAAAGTAGAATTTATTAAAACAAGCAAGAAATAAACACAAAACAGTTGCGGTGCTTGGTTGCAAGAGAGGTATATTTTAAAGCATAAAGCTCTTGTGTCCTAAGGTCAGTGCTTGCTGGTCACTTTTATTCTTGTATTATGGCCCCGGCAGGAGGGGATATTCCAAGAAAAGAGCAAAATAAGAGGAAAAAGAAAAGGCCCCCGAAGTGCCCACTAAGATAGATTCCAACTGGCCCCAGTCCTCTTGTTACTCTGGGCAGGAGGGGAGCACTGCCCCCCTCAGACTTACTCATTATCCTACCTCTTCTACTGCTGAGTTTTTGGTTTTTAAGTTTCATTATGTATACAGCACTCTGCCTGCATGTATGCCTGCAGGCCAGAAGAGGGCACCAGATCTCATTACAGATGGTTGTAAGCCACCATGTGGTTGCTGGGAATTGAACTCAGGACCTCTGGAAGAGCAGACAGTGCACTTAACCTCTGAGCCATCACTCCAGCCCTTGTTGTTTTGTTTGTTTTGACTTGTACTCAGGCTGGCCTCAAACTTGCTACAGAGACAAGAATGGCCTTGAACTCCTAATCCTGCCACTACCTCCTTTACCTGTTTGGTTTTTCCAGACAAGGTTTTCTCTGTATAGTCGTGGCTGTCCTGGAACTAGCTCTATAGATCAGGTTGTCCTGGAACTCACAGAGAGCTACCAGTCTCTGCCCCCACAATGATGAGACTAAGGCTTGTGCCACCACCTCATGTGGATTACAGGGGTGGACAGTGGGTCCAGGCTTCATCTCACCTCCTAATTTTTTCCAACATGCCACATGGATTCTGTAGGGAAGAATAAATCAGTTGTTTCATTTCCCCTCAAAGGATGTGACCTTCCTTTCCCCAAATGGCTTTGACAGTTTTCTCATTTGCTAGCTGAGGAGGATATTGAAGAGACACAGACCTTCTGGTCTTGCCTAAGAGGGAACACTCAGTAACTATTATGCTTCAGCCTCTGATGTGCTTAACTGTCCTCTTCCCTCCTCCCCCTCCTCTTCCCTCCTCCCTCCCCCTCCTCCCTCCCCCTCCTCCATGCCCCACCTACCAATCCCATCTCTTCAGATTCTGCTCCCCCTGCAGGACTTTGTACTCCCACAGCCCTCCCTTGCCAGATAGAGGTGCCATAAGGCATCCAGCCTTTACCCTCACGATGTTCTCTGCTTGTGAGGGAACTTGCAGGCCTCTCGGAGTGCTTGCTTTCTTTTTTATCCCTATTAGAGCCCAGACTAACCCAGAGGAGTCAGATTTTGGTGATACTGAGCTGTATGTGGAGGGAGGGAAAATGTCAACCATCCCTTCAAGAGCTTTGTCTCTTGGAAACGGGAACTGCCACGAGAAATCAATCTTTCAGCTATTTAAGGCAATTTCTTTTCCATCATCCTTTGTCAGGACCACTGTGATAGGAATGAATCTGGAGAGAGTCCCTGAACGAGTACATGGTACTCAGTAGCTGCATCACCACCACCTGGCATCCATCATCTTCATGATAGCTCACTGCTGCAAAGCCATCCCCAACCAGTGAGAATTTACAAATACACAGGGCAGCTACTGATGGCCTACAAAGTAGCAGTTTCTGTTTTTTTAGATTTATTTTATGTGTATAGACTGTTTGCCTATATATATGCTATATGCAGGTGTGTGCCTGGTGCTGGCAGGGGTCAGGAGTTGCATTCCCTGGAACTGGTACTGCAGATGCTTTTGAACCACCATATGGGGGCTGAGAATTGAACCCAGGTCTTCAGCAAGAACAAACAGTGCTCTTCACTACTGAGCCGTCTCTCCAGCTTAGAAACTAACGACTAAAAAAATATTAATTTTAATTTTTTTTTGTTTGGTTTTGTGTTGTTTTCAAAACAGGGTGGTTCTGTGTAGCTTGGTTGTCCGGGGACTCACTCTGTAGACCAGGCTAGCCTCAAACTCGCAGAGATCCACCTGTCTCAGCCTCCCAAATGCTTCAATAAAATGGGTGAATGACCACACCTGGCTAATGTTTTTTGTGTATGTGTCTATGTGCATGTAAGTTTAGGCACACTCAGGGCCAGAGGCACTGGACTCACTGGAATGGAATAAGCTGGAAGCTGCCTGCTGTGGGTGCTGGGGACTGACCTGGGGTCCTCAGGAGGAACTGCTAGCCCTGTTAACCCAAGTCCTATGACTAGCCTCACAGACACTAGCCACCTTTCCTTACCTTACCTTTACCCTAATTTCTTTCCAGAAAACCTACCACACATTGACCCCTCATGTGTGGTTTTTTGTACCACAGACCCAGGTTGGAGGAATAGATAGGAGTATGACAGGAAATGCAGGTTTCACAGATCCTCCCCCACAGGACGCTGTGCAGATTAGGTGTTTAAACAGACCACTGCCAAAGCAGGGTGAGGAGGAACTTCGGGAGAAGCCCAACCCACCTTATGTTCGCACAGAGGCCAGGGAGTTTTATGCTCTGGAGCGATGAACTAGAGTCTGTCTTCAGCACTTGCTGTCTTCAAGGAATATAGTTTTCAAATAGTGTTCTTTGGAGTCTCAGGGAATGTTACAAAGGCTGTAAAAGCACAATGGTAAGGGCTCTGCACCCCAAAACTCCACTTCAGACTCTTATCTGATTTCTTTCAGGTACCGAAATTTCTCCTTAAAAGTGGATCTGTCTATCTATGCAACCATTTTTCAAAACAGGGTTTCTCTGTGTAGCCCTGGCTGTCCTCGATCTCACTCTTTAGACCAGGCTGGCCACAAACGCAGAGATCTACCTGCTTCTGTCTCCTGAGTGCTGGGATTAAAGGCCTGTGCCACTACCGCCCAGCCAAATTGATTTATTTTTAAACATTCTAAATTTACTTTTAAGGCTGGGTCTCAGGGCTGGATAGATGGCTCAGCTTTTAAAAGCATTAAAAAAAAAACCCAGCCTGACTTCCAATTTATTATTGGGGTTTGAACCTAGGGCTTCCTAAATGCTAGACATGCACTCTACCATTTGAGCTACATCCCAGCCAAAATATTCTAATGTTTAAAATGCAGAGTCTGTTTGGGTCCATGCTAATGGTTCCCTGGCTCCGGAGTGTTACAGCATGAATCTCCTGAGGCACAAGAGTCATTTGTTTTGCAAACTCTGTCCTCCGGGCTCACTAATCCACAATTTCCCTGCACTTGACAAATGCAATTAACACGCCTCGATCAGTTCCCACGGACAACCTCATCAATCAGAACACAAACTGCGTGGTGCTGAGACGAGGGCTGCAGTACAGGGGACACAGACCCACCTGACTTCTACACGACTCACTCCCAGGAGTCTATGGTGCATCCTCCTGACAAACCCACCTCACTTACAGATCATCCCGGGGCTGGGTGTCTGAAGTCAACAATGTGCACTTGCTCAGAAGAGATGTTTCCATCCACACATTCTAGTAGTGTTTGCATTGCTTCCTGCCCAGGAGGCCAGAAGCCCAGGCTTCCCCCTGCAGTGGCAGGCACATCCATACCCTGAGAGGGCAGAAGGACCACCCAGGCCTCCACTTTCTCAGGGCTCAGTCCTTCCCATCTCACTCAGGACTCCAGATCTGGCCCATGTGGTGGCACATACCTTGAATCATGGGGCTCAGGAGGCAGAGGCGGGTGGATCTCTGTGAGTTCGAGGTCAGCCTCTTCCAGGATAGCTAGGGCTACACATCTCAAATGAAGAAAGAAAGAAAAAAAAAATCCCAGACTTAATGCTGTTTATCATTCTACACTGCATAGTTTCCTCCTACCCCAAACACAAGAGCCCTCCCCCTGCAGCCCTGTCTACAACATCCTTGTGCATCTTTCCACCTCATCAACTTTTCATCTTTTCAAACTGAAGTAGGAAGTCTCCCCTCCTCCCCGCCTCTCTCTCCTGCGTTGCTATTAGCTTCAGGACTGGGGACATCAATGTATTCACCAGACTTTGTCCTCACACCGCTGTTCCCTGTAATTAGAGTGCCTTCTTTCCCACTGTCCTGGCTTGACTGTAAAGTGCTTGAAGGAGGGACAGTGTGGACAAGAGACTGAGAAACAGTACAATGTTAGCACCCAAGAGAGCAACACAAACAGCTAATGCATCAGGAGCTCATCAACTGGTGACATGCATATCCATGTTTCAGAGCTTTACAAAAGGTACTGAAATAATAGTAGACTCCACTATGGAACGGGGTACTATTATTTATTATAACCAGGGAGAGCCACCCTCCAGATGCAAACGGTCACATCCACCTTCCCTCAGGGGACAGATACATTACTATACTCGTCATGTAAGTCAGCTACATTGTCACTGGAGACTCGGATCCAGCCATCTTCCCGCACGTGGTAGAGGTTGACTGCTCCTCCGGAGTAGGCATCTCTGTAGGTGGCTTGGTAGATGGCTCGGCGGGCCAGATCATAGGCTTCCTTCACTTGTAGGTCATAGGAGTAGCCTCGATCCATAACGCCATAAGCATACACAGAGCCTGACCCCACGGAGAAGGCGGTCCCAGAGATCCTGTTCCCTTCGCTGTCTACATAGTAGAGGCCTGAAGGGGATGAGGTGAGCAGGGAGACAAGAAGAAAGATGTCATCTTGTTGTTATTTTCTTCATCTGCCAAGATGTTTTTGAATTTCCTTAACAGAGATGTAGATCTACAACAGAATACCTCCCCTTACACATACCACCCCCATCCCACCCCCACAAAAATATGATCTCAGCACCCTTGGGAGGTGGAGGCAGGAGGATCAGGAGTTAAAGGCTAGACTTAACTATGTATGTTTGAGGTCAGCCTGGGCTACATAAAACCCTGTCTCAAAACAAAACAGGGGCTAGAAAGATTCCTCAACAGTTACGAGCACTTGTTGCTCTTGTCTAGGACCCAGGTTCAGTTCCCAATATACACAGGGTGGCTCACAATTGTCTGTAATTCCAGTTTCTGGGGATGCAATGCTCTCTTCCGTCCTCTGTGGGCACTGGGCATGCAAGTTGTATACATACACACATACAAACATTTATATATGCATACAGAAACTCACAAAGAAATACATTTTCAAAAAATTGGAGACAGAGTCAAATTTACTCTTGGGATTTCCAGATTCCAGAACACCATACCACCCATCTCTCCTCACAGTATGTAAACCATCTCTCCTGTTCTCTTGGCAACTCCAAAAGGCAAGTATGCTGGACAATTCAAGCATTAAGACTTCAGGAATGGTGAGGGGTAACACTTAAAGGAAATGAAACAGAAATGGCAACTCTACACCTAGGCATTGTCACCCAACACAGTGGCTAGTCAGTATGAAACTGACTTCAACACTTGAAATGGGACTACTGCCAAATACTGAGAAATAATTTGGGCATTTTATATAAAATTAACTATAAACCAACTCCACTAGTTTTATTTACTTCTGAGATACAATGTCTCTGTGTGCTCCCAACTGTCTTGTTGCTATATAGCTTAGGCTGGCCTTGAACTCTTGACCCTCCTGCTTCAACCTCCCTAGTGCTCTAGGATCACAGTTGTATATCATTTGGCCTTTTTTTTTTTTTTTTTTTAAAATGAGGGCCAGTGAGGTGAGTCAGCATGTAATTGTTGCTTACTACCAGGCCTGCTGTCCTGAGCCTGACCCACAGAACAAGAAAACCAACTCCCCAAGTGACCCTCTGAACTGCATGTATGGTCAGGGATGTGTGCTTGTATATATATACACACATACATACACACATACATACACACATACATACACACACACACGATAAACAAACAAACAGATAATGTAATTAAAATCTGAAAAAAAGGGGATGAAGAGATGGTCCCAAAGGTAGAGAGGAGGAGGACTGGCTGCTCTTGCCAAAGACCTGCGATTGGTTCTGAGTACCCACATGTGGCCCACAACCATCTGTAACTATATTCTAGGGGATCCAATGTCTGGCCTCTTCAGGCATCATGAATACACTGTGGTGCACAGACATATATGCAGACAAAACACCCATGCATATAAAAGAAAACAATTCTTTTTTTTTTTTTTTTTTGGTTTTTCGAGACAGGGTTTCTCTGTGTAGCTATGGCTGTCCTTGAACCTCTCTCTGGCCTCGAACTCAGAGAGATCCGAATGCCTCTGCCTCCTGAGTGAGTGCTAGGATTAATGGCATGGACAACCACTGCCTGGCTACTCATAAGAAATTTTAAAATTATGTATGCAGCTCATAATTTGTCCTGTTAGAAGATGCTAGCTAGTTTATTTACTGGTCAATTTAATTCTCAAGTACAAGAGCCTTCTAGTCCTCATTACTGCATGGGAAAGAACTGTTGTGCCAGACACTGTACTAATCGCTTTATACATACTGCACTTAACCATTGTGATGGTTCACTAAGCAAATCACAGATGAAGAAATAGGCTAAGGTCAACTGACTACACAGTCAATGACACAGCAGTCTAACTCCATGCCCTTTCCTGTTCAGTACAATGCCTTCCTTAGAAAGGAAAGGAAGATCTAAGAACCTAATAACACATCCAGCCTCAGCACCCATTGAAAGCCCTTAATTCATCTATCCATTTAACACCCCCTTACCCCCCCAGTGTCAACCCCAAGGATCACAGGACTGCAATACAACTCACCAGGGCCTCTCTTATCCCAGCCACAGATCATGGTGCCCATGGACAGCCCCATGCCTTTGTACTGATACACCATGTTTGCAAGCAGTTTGGAGGCTGCCGCGACAGAAATGCGTTCCTTATTGCGAAGCTCATAGATTCGACACTGCCGAGCCAACAACCGCTCCCAGAAGCTGCAATCCGCTGCACCCCCAGCCATGGTGCCCAGAAGGTAAGGGTTGATCTCGATCACTTTCTTCACTGTCTGGGAAGCAATGTAAGCGCCTGCTGTGGCCCGGGAATCTGCTGCAACAATGACTCCATGACGAAACTAATTAAGGTCAGAGAAAACACAAAAGAGGCCACGTAAGACCACAAATCCTCCCAATACTTATTTTTGTATAAATACAGAAAGATAACCTGACTTATGCTGCATCTTTTTGGATTTTGTAGTTGACTTCATATATTAAATGTCATTCGGGGACTTAACAGCAATCTCTGATTTATGATCAACCATTTTACTCATTTCACATATGTCTTTTTGTTTGTTTGTTTGTTTGTTTTCGAGACAGGGTTTCTCTGTGTAGCCCTGGCTGTCCCGGAACTCACTCTGTAGACCAGGCTAGCCTCGAACTCTCGAACTCAGAAATTCGCCCGCCTCTGCTTCCCAAGTGCTGGGATTAAAGGCGTGCACCACTGCCCGGCTTCATTTCACATATGAAGTAGCAAGTTTAATGAGATAAAGACACTCCTAATGGGACTGGAGAGATAGTTCAGTGGTTAAAAGCACAGGCTGCTCTTCAGAGGTTCGGTTCCCAGTGCTCACAAAGGTCTGTAACTCCTGTTCCAAAGAATCCGACTCCCTCTTTTGGCCTCTGCGAGCACTACACACGTGGTGAGTATACATAAAGGCAAAACACAAAAATAAGAATAAATCTTTAAAGACTAGCCTAAGATCCAGAGCTAGTTATTGTAGAGCTAGAACAGGGACCCTAACTGTTCCGTTTGGCACCCATTTCAGTAGCTTCCTGGTAGGGCTTCTGAATAGGGGCAATCTGGGGACGCCTAGGAGCCAACTCACGCAGTCTGTCTCCTTCCCTCAATGCCCCCTACCTCCGCCCATCTCCCTTTTCTCAAAGTTATGAGGCAGTGAAGCCGCCAAGGGTCGGGATGAGAGGACCGAACCTCCGCCCGACCCGGTTCCGGCTGGGATGCCGGAGAAGCGCGAGCTGTCTGAGCACCTTGAAGGCCAGGGTGGTGGTTCCGTGAAGCATTTCGATTCGTGGCTCCTCTGGGACACCCCAGCTCGGCGCAGCTAGGCTCAGCCCATCACCAAGACTCCCCGGACCCAAGTCCAGCAGATCTGCACGACCTCCGAGTCCAAAAAACCCGTGCTGATTCACGGGCATCGGCCGCTGCAACACGCTGGCCAGCGCCATGTTTAGCAAGGGCAACAGGAACTGCCTCCGAGAACACCGCCAAAGAACGGACTGGCAACGCCGCGACGTCACAGCTTCACGTCCAGTTAAGTCTATGCGGAGGAGGCGCCATTTTTACTCCGGGCAACCACGCCTCCAAATACCAGCGCCAGACTGTTTTCATCTAGGAAGGGCGGGTGAGAACGCTAAATGATTAAGATTGCCCATTTTTATTTCAGCATCGAAGCAGTACGAATCAGATTAACTTCAAATTCATAGAAAGTGGTTGGGACATTCTCGTCGACTGTAGGAAGCGAGTTCAGCCATCTTTGAGAAGGGCGTGACTTTTTGAGACTCCAAGCTGGACTCGGGTGTGTTTGGTCACCGCCCAGGCCCAGGTTCAGGTTACAAGTTGCTTCTTTATTTCTCAAAACCCCGTTAAGGAGTCTGAAGTTGCCGTTTTCTTTAAGGCCATCCATCCTAATCCTGGTTAAAATAATTGTTTTCAGGCCATTTCCCCATGGTATTAATTCAGCCGCAATAGTTTGTTGTCAACAACAAAATGCCCACCGCCTCATTTTTGATAGCATTTGTATACCATAGCTTGGGTTTCGTTTTGTGTGTGTGTGTGTGTGTGTGTGTGTGTGTGTGTGTGTTTTTAAGATGGTCATACTCTACAATCCAGATTGTTCTTAAATTCACTAGGTAGGTGGGCCAGGCTACCCTCTAGCAGGCCAGGTTTTCCTGTTTCAGACTAAGGAGATGGCAGGCCTGAGCCACACACCAGGCTCACTGCCCCTTAAAGGTTTTTGTTTTGTTGTTTCTTTTTAAGATTGATTGATTGATCGAATGCTCTATCTGCATGTCCTGCATGACAGAAAAGGCCATCAGAACTCATTATACATGGTTGTAAGCTATGCTTGCTGGGAATTGAACTCAGTATCTTTGGAAGAACAGCTGGTGCTCTTAACCACTGAACTATCTTTTGGCCCCCCCTTGGGGTTTTTTGTTGTTGTTGTTTGTTTTTTGAGACATAGGCTCAATATATAGCCATGGCTTGAGCCTTGAGCTGAAATTTGCTTTGTAGACCAGGCTGGCCTCAAACTGGGATGCTCATGCCTCCTCTGGCTCCAGAGTACTGGGATTAAAGGTGCTTCACCATTGTCAGATAATCTCTTATGCAGTGTGTAAAAGCATTCACCTGTCAACCAAGAGTCTATGGCCAGTGAGCTGAAGTGGGATTAGAAAGTGGATATCCAGGAGAGAGAGAGGATTCTGGAAAACAGTCAGGCACTGGAGATGGGAGACCCGCCCTGAACTCTGAACTCTGGAGGAGATGGTCGCAGGAACCTGAGGAGAGAGGTAACCAACCACATGGCTGGACTCAGACTACTCTAAAAGGATAATTAAGTTATGAGTCAGGGAACAAGCCAAAGCTATTGGCCTAGGCAATTATTCAGAAATATTCTCTTGGAGTTGTTATTTCTAGGTGGAAAAGCATGGGGCTACATACCACACCCTGCTGATAGTAACCAATTTTTAAGTTTCTCTTCCACCTTCTAGTGAGAACTTTAGGTAATAAATCACCTAAAAGGCAAATATATAAATAAATAAGAAAAAGAAAAAATTTGTTTAGTTGAAAAAGTAGACTGTCACCGGGCAGTGGTGGCGCACACCCTTAATCCCAGCATTTGGGAGGCAGAGGCAGGCGGATTTCTGAGTTCGAGGCCAGCCTGGTCCACAGAGTGAGTTCCAGGACAGCCAGGGCTACACAGAGAAACCCTGTCTCAAAAAAACAAAACCAAACAAAAAAAAAAAAAAAAAAAAAGAAAAAGAAAAAGTAGATTCTCAGTTCAGTACCTGATTTTTGTTTTTGTTTGTTTGTTTGTTTGTTTGAAGACAGGATTTTGCTGTGTAGCTCTGGCTGTCTTGGAACTCTCTCTGTTAACCAGTCTGGCCTCCAAGTCAGATCTTCATGCCTCTGCCTCCCAAGAGCTGGGATTAAAGGCCTAGTACCACCACCCCTGGTTTAGCACCTGCATATTTAAGTCAGTAGTACTTGACATCTGAGAATCTGTAGGAGAGGTTCCATAAAGATATATGAAGAGACTGTAGCTGTAGCCTATGAGGATTAGGCACTTCATTGGGAGTGGGCTGTCCTTGATGGTCGTTTCTTCCTCCACCCACCATCACCTCTCAACACTTTTAGGACAGACAAGTCAGGAAATAGACATACACATGCAGTGTTGCTTCCTGCTTTGTGGGTCTATGAAGTTGGTGTCTAGCCTTGCTTCTTGGATTCATCTCTCCGTTTCTAAATTCTAAGTTCTTTGGGTGCCCAGCTCAGTCCCTCTTCTCCTATAGCAGATTTTGCATGTGCAGTATTTTTCATGCTGAAATCTGGCAACCTTTTCCAAGTCTAACCATCAGATGTAGGAAATTTTTATCTTTGTCTCTCACTTTGATGGTGTGGAAAATGTAAGGCAGGACTGGGAGACAGCACAGTGAGTAAGTGTGCCTGATCTGGCTTCATTTTGGATCACCACAGCTTGGAGCTCTGTGAGTTCAAGGCCAGCCTTGTCTACCTAGCAAATTCAAGGCCAGTTAAGACTACAAAGTGAAACCCAGTTTCTCAAAAACAAACACACTTGGGAGGCAGAGGCAGGGGGATTTCTGAGTTCGAGGCCAGCCTGGTCTACAGAGTGAGTTCCAGGACAGCCAGGGCTACACAGAGAAACCCTGTCTCAAAAAACCAAAAAAAAAAAAAACCAAACAAACAAACAAACAAACAAAAAAACCAAACAATTTTCTTTCTTTCTTTTTTTCTTTCTTTCTTTCTTTCTTTC